>NW_028116516.1:0-59744 GCF_964273445.1 Streptopelia decaocto | reverse complement strand
CATTGAAACTTTTCAAATCCCTCTCAAAATTGTGGAAATTCTCTTGAAGCTTTTAAAATTCTCTCTAGAATTTTCAAAATCCATGGCCACATGTTTACAATTTCACATAAAAAAATGGCTAAAATTCCAGTTGAAATTTTTTCAAAGTCCCTTAAAAATTTTCCAATTTTTGTCCCAATTCTTCCCATTCCCCTTGAAACTTTTCAAATCCCTCTCAAAATTGTGGAAATTCTGTTGAAGCTTTTAAAATTCTCTCTAGAATTTTCAAAATCCATGTCCACATGTTTACAATTTCACGTCAAAAAATGGCTAAAATTCCAGTTGAAATTTTTTCAAAGTCCCTTCAAAATTTTCCAATTTTTGTCCCAATTCTTCCCATTCCCATTGAAACTTTTCAAATCCCTCTCAAAATTGTTGAAATTCTCTTGAAGCTTTTAAAATTCTCTCTAGAATTTTCAAAATCCATGGCCACATGTTTACAATTTCACGTCAAAAAATGGCTAAAATTCCAGTTGAAATTTTTTCAAAGTCCCTTAAAAATTTTCCAATTTTTGTCCCAATTCTTCCCATTCCCATTGAAACTTTTCAAATCCCTCTCAAAATTGTTGAAATTCTCTTGAAGCTTTTAAAATTCTCTCTAGAATTTTCAAAATCCATGTCCACATGTTTACAATTTCACGTCAAAAAATGGCTAAAATTCCAGTTGAAATTTTTTCAAAGTCCCTTAAAAATTTTCCAATTTTTGTCCCAATTCTTCCCATTCCCATTGAAACTTTTCAAATCCCTCTCAAAACTGTTGAAATCCTATTGAAAGTTTGAAACTTCTCTCTAGAATTTTCAAAATCCACTTCAACATGTTTACAATTTCACGTCAAAAAATGGCTAAAATTCCAGTTGAAATTTTTTCAAAGTCCCTTAAAAATTTTCCAATTTTCGTCCCAATTCTTCCCATTCCCATTGAAACTTTTCAAATCCCTCTCAAAACTGTTGAAATTCTCTTGAAGCTTTTAAAATTCTCTCTAGAATTTTCAAAATCCATGTCCACATGTTTACAATTTCACGTCAAAAAATGGCTAAAATTCCAGTTGAAATTTTTTCAAAGTCCCTTAAAAATTTTCCAATTTTTGTCCCAATTCTTCCCATTCCCATTGAAACTTTTCAAATCCCTCTCAAAATTGTTGAAATTCTGTTGAAGCTTTTAAAATTCTCTCTAGAATTTTCAAAATCCATGTCCACATGTTTACAATTTCACGTAAAAAAAATGCTAAAATTCCAGTTGAAATTTTTTCAAAGTCCCTTAAAAATTTTCCAATTTTTGTCCCAATTCTTCCCATTCCCATTGAAACTTTTCAAATCCCTCTCAAAATTGTTGAAATTCTCTTGAAGCTTTTAAAATTCTCTCTAGAATTTTCAAAATCCATGTCCACTTGTTTACAATTTCACGTCAAAAAATGGCTAAAATTCCAGTTGAAATTTTTTCAAAGTCCCTTAAAAATTTTCCAATTTTTGTCCCAATTCTTCCCATTCCCATTGAAACTTTTCAAATCCCTCTCAAAATTGTTGAAATTCTGTTGAAGCTTTTAAAATTCTCTCTAGAATTTTCAAAATCCATGTCCACATGTTTACAATTTCACGTCAAAAAATGGCTAAAATTCCAGTTGAAATTTTTTCAAAGTCCCTTAAAAATTTTCCAATTTTTGTCCCAATTCTTCCCATTCCCATTGAAACTTTTCAAATCCCTCTCAAAATTGTTGAAATTCTGTTGAAGCTTTTAAAATTCTCTCTAGAATTTTCAAAATCCATGGCCACATGTTTACAATTTCACGTCAAAAAATTGCTAAAATTCCAGTTGAAATTTTTTCAAAGTCCCTTAAAAATTTTCCAATTTTTGTCCCAATTCTTCCCATTCCCATTGAAACTTTTCAAATCCCTCTCCAAATTGTTGAAATTCTGTTGAAGCTTTTAAAATTCTCTCTAGAAGTTTCAAAATCCATGTCCACATGTTTACAATTTCACGTCAAAAAATTGCTAAAATTCCAGTTGAAATTTTTTCAAAGTCCCTTAAAAATTTTCCAATTTTTGTCCCAATTCTTCCCATTCCCATTGAAACTTTTCAAATCCCTCTCAAAATTGTTGAAATTCTCTTGAAGCTTTTAAAATTCCCTCTAGAATTTTCAAAATCCATGTCCACATGTTTACAATTTCACGTCAAAAAATGGCTAAAATTCCAGTTGCAATTTTTTCAAAGTCCCTGAAAAATTTTCCAATTTTTGTCCCAATTCTTCCCATTCCCATTGAAACTTTTCAAATCCCTCTCAAAATTGTTGAAATTCTCTTGAAGCTTTTAAAATTCTCTCTAGAATTTTCAAAATCCATGTCCACATGTTTACAATTTCACGTAAAAAAATTGCTAAAATTCCAGTTGAAATTTTTTCAAAGTCCCTTAAAAATTTTCCAATTTTTGTCCCAATTCTTCCCATTCCCATTGAAACTTTTCAAATCCCTCTCAAAATTGTTGAAATTCTGGTGAAGCTTTTAAAATTCTCTCTAGAATTTTTCAAAATCCATGTCCACATGTTTACAATTTCACGTCAAAAAATGGCTAAAATACCAGTTGAAATTTTTTCAAAGTCCCTTAAAAATTTTCCAATTTTTGTCCCAATTCTTCCCATTCCCATTGAAACTTTTCAAATCCCTCTCAAAATTGTTGAAATTCTGTTGAAGCTTTTAAAATTCTCTCTAGAATTTTCAAATCCATGTCCACATGTTTACAATTTCACGTCAAAAAATTGCTAAAATTCCAGTTGAAATTTTTTCAAAGTCCCTTAAAAATTTTCCAATTTTTGTCCCAATTCTTCCCATTCCCATTGAAACTTTTCAAATCCCTGTCCAAATCGTTGAAATTCTGTTGAAGCTTTTAAAATTCTCTCTAGAAGTTTCAAAATCCATGTCCACATGTTTACAATTTCACGTCAAAAAATGGCTAAAATTCCAGTTGCAATTTTTTCAAAGTCCCTTAAAAATTTTCCAATTTTTGTCCCAATTCTTCCCATTCCCATTGAAACTTTTCAAATCCCTCTCCAAATTGTTGAAATTCTGTTGAAGCTTTTAAAATTCTCTCTAGAATTTTCAAAATCCACTTCAACATGTTTACGATTTCACGTCAAAAAATTGCTAAAATTCCAGTTGAAATTTTTTCAAAGTCCCTTAAAAAATTTCCAATTTTTGTCCCAATTCTTCCCATTCCCATTGAAACTTTTCAAATCCCTCTCAAAATTGTTGAAATTCTCTTGAAGCTTTTAAAATTCTCTCTAGAATTTTCAAAATCCACTTCAACATGTTTACAATTTCACGTCAAAAAATGGCTAAAATTCCAGTTGCAATTTTTTCAAAGTCCCTTCAAAATTTTCCAATTTTTGTCCCAATTCTTCCCATTCCCATTGAAACTTTTCAAATCCCTCTCAAAATTGTTGAAATTCTGTTGAAGCTTTTAAAATTCTCTCTAGAATTTTCAAAATCCATGTCCACATGTTTACAATTTCACGTCAAAAAATTGCTAAAATTCCAGTTGAAATTTTTTCAAAGTCCCTTAAAAATTTTCCAATTTTGTCCCAATTCTTCCCATTCCCATTGAAACTTTTCAAATCCCTCTCCAAATTGTTGAAATTCTCTTGAAGCTTTTAAAATTCTCTCTAGAAGTTTCAAAATCCATGTCCACATGCTTACAATTTCACGTCAAAAAATGGCTAAAATTCCAGTTGCAATTTTTTCAAAGTCCCTTCAAAATTTTCCAATTTTTGTCCCAATTCTTCCCATTCCCATTGAAACTTTTCAAATCCCTCTCCAAATTGTTGAAATTCTGTTGAAGCTTTTAAAATTCTCTCTAGAATTTTCAAAATCCATGTCCACATGTTTACGATTTCACGTCAAAAAATTGCTAAAATTCCAGTTGAAATTTTTTCAAAGTCCCTTAAAAATTTTCCAATTTTTGTCCCAATTCTTCCCATTCCCATTGAAACTTTTCAAATCCCTCTCCAAATTGTTGAAATTCTGTTGAAGCTTTTAAAATTCTCTCTAGAATTTTCAAAATCCATGTCCACATGTTTACAATTTCACGTCAAAAAATTGCTAAAATTCCAGTTGAAATTTTTTCAAAGTCCCTTAAAAATTTTCCAATTTTTGTCCCAATTCTTCCCATTCCCATTGAAACTTTTCAAATCCCTCTCCAAATTGTTGAAATTCTCTTGAAGCTTTTAAAATTCTCTCTAGAATTTTCAAAATCCATGTCCACATGTTTACAATTTCACGTCAAAAAATTGCTAAAATTCCAGTTGAAATTTTTTCAAAGTCCCTTAAAAATTTTCCAATTTTTGTCCCAATTCTTCCCATTCCCATTGAAACTTTTCAAATCCCTCTCCAAATTGTTGAAATTCTGTTGAAGCTTTTAAAATTCTCTCTAGAATTTTCAAAATCCACGTCCACATGTTTACTATTTCACGTCAAAAAATTGCTAAAATTCCAGTTGAAATTTTTTCAAAGTCCCTTAAAAATTTTCCAATTTTTGTCCCAATTCTTCCCATTCCCATTGAAACTTTTCAAATCCCTCTCCAAATTGTTGAAATTCTCTTGAAGCTTTTAAAATTCTCTCTAGAAGTTTCAAAATCCATGTCCACATGTTTACAATTTCACGTCAAAAAATTGCTAAAATTCCAGTTGAAATTTTTTCAAAGTCCCTTAAAAATTTTCCAATTTTTGTCCCA
Source organism: Streptopelia decaocto (assembly GCF_964273445.1). Taxonomy (NCBI): domain Eukaryota; kingdom Metazoa; phylum Chordata; class Aves; order Columbiformes; family Columbidae; genus Streptopelia; species Streptopelia decaocto. The sequence goes on along the minus strand of NW_028116516.1, from coordinate 54,984 downwards.
ATTCTTCCCATTCCCATTGAAACTTTTCAAATCCCTCTCTAAATTGTTGAAATTCTGTTGAAGCTTTTAAAATTCTCTCTAGAATTTTCAAAATCCATGTCCACATGTTTACAATTTCACGTCAAAAAATGGCTAAAATTCCAGTTGCAATTTTTTCAAAGTCCCTTAAAAATTTTCCAATTTTTGTCCCAATTCTTCCCATTCCCATTGAAACTTTTCAAATCCCTCTCCAAATTGTTGAAATTCTGTTGAAGCTTTTAAAATTCTCTCTAGAATTTTCAAAATCCATGTCCACATGTTTACAATTTCACGTCAAAAAATGGCTAAAATTCCAGTTGCAATTTTTTCAAAGTCCCTTAAAAATTTTCCAATTTTTGTCCCAATTCTTCCCATTCCCATTGAAACTTTTCAAATCCCTCTCAAAATTGTTGAAATTCTGTTGAAGCTTTTAAAATTCTCTCTAGAATTTTCAAAATCCATGTCCACATGTTTACAATTTCACGTCAAAAAATGGCTAAAATTCCAGTTGAAATTTTTTCAAAGTCCCTTAAAAATTTTCCAATTTTTGTCCCAATTCTTCCCATTCCCATTGAAACTTTTCAAATCCCTCTCAAAATTGTTGAAATTCTGTTGAAGCTTTTAAAATTCTCTCTAGAATTTTCAAAATCCATGTCCACATGTTTACAATTTCACATAAAAAAATGGCTAAAATTCCAGTTGAAATTTTTTCGAAGTCCCTTAAAAATTTTCCAATTTTTGTCCCAATTCTTCCCATTCCCATTGAAACTTTTCAAATCCCTCTCCAAATTGTTGAAATTCTGTTGAAGCTTTTAAAATTCTCTCTAGAATTTTCAAAATCCATGTCCACATGTTTACAATTTCACGTCAAAAAATGGCTAAAATACCAGTTGAAATTTTTTCAAAGTCCCTTAAAAATTTTCCAATTTTTGTCCCAATTCTTCCCATTCCCATTGAAACTTTTCAAATCCCTCTCAAAATTGTTGAAATTCTGTTGAAGCTTTTAAAATTCTCTAGAATTTTCAAAATCCATGTCCACATGTTTACAATTTCACGTCAAAAAATTGCTAAAATTCTAGTTGAAATTTTTTCAAAGTCCCTTAAAAATTTTCCAATTTTTGTCCCAATTCTTCCCATTCCCATTGAAACTTTTCAAATCCCTCTCAAAATTGTTGAAATTCTGTTGAAGCTTTTAAAATTCTCTCTAGAATTTTCAAAATCCATGTCCACATCTTTACAATTTCACGTCAAAAAATGGCTAAAATTCCAGTTGAAATTTTTTCAAAGTCCCTTAAAAATTTTCCAATTTTTGTCCAAATTCTTCCCATTCCCATTGAAACTTTTCAAATCCCTCTCAAAATTGTTGAAATTCTGTTGAAGCTTTTAAAATTCTCTCTAGAATTTTCAAAATCCATGTCCACATGTTTACAATTTCACGTCAAAAAATTGCTAAAATTCCAGTTGAAATTTTTTCAAAGTCCCTTAAAAATTTTCCAATTTTTGTCCCAATTCTTCCCATTTACATTGAAACTTTTCAAATCCCTCTCAAAATTGTTGAAATTCTCTTGAAGCTTTTAAAATTCTCTCTAGAATTTTCAAAATCCATGTCCACATGTTTACAATTTCATGTCAAAAAATGGCTAAAATTCCAGTTGAAATTAAGTCCCTGAAAAATTTTCCAATTTTTGTCCCAATTCTTCCCATTCCCATTGAAACTTTTCAAATCCCTCTCAAAATTGTTGGAATTCTGTTGAAGCTTTTAAAATTCTCTCTAGAATTTTCAAAATCCATGTCCACATGTTTACAATTTCACGTCAAAAAATGGCTAAAATTCCAGTTGAAATTTTTTCAAAGTCCCTTAAAAATTTTCCAATTTTTGTCCCAATTCTTCCCATTCCCATTGAAACTTTTCAAATCCCTCTCAAAATTGTTGAAATTCTGTTGAAGCTTTTAAAATTCTCTCTAGAATTTTCAAAATCCATGGCCACATGTTTACAATTTCACGTCAAAAAATTGCTAAAATTCCAGTTGAAATTTTTTCAAAGTCCCTTAAAAATTTTCCAATTTTTGTCCCAATTCTTCCCATTCCCATTGAAACTTTTCAAATCCCTCTCCAAATTGTTGAAATTCTGTTGAAGCTTTTAAAATTCTCTCTAGAAGTTTCAAAATCCATGTCCACATGTTTACAATTTCACGTCAAAAAATTGCTAAAATTCCAGTTGAAATTTTTTCAAAGTCCCTGAAAAATTTTCCAATTTTTGTCCCAATTCTTCCCATTCCCATTGAAACTTTTCAAATCCCTCTCAAAATTGTTGAAATTCTGTTGAAGCTTTTAAAATTCTCTCTAGAATTTTCAATATCCACTTCAACATGTTTACGATTTCACGTCAAAAAATTGCTAAAATTCCAGTTGAAATTTTTTCAAAGTCCCTTAAATATTTTCCAATTTTTGTCCCAATTCTTCCCATTCCCATTGAAACTTTTCAAATCCCTCTCAAAATTGTTGAAATTCTGTTGAAGCTTTTAAAATTCTCTCTAGAATTTTCAAAATCCACTTCAACATGTTTACAATTTCACGTCAAAAAATTGCTAAAATTCCAGTTGAAATTTTTTCAAAGTCCCTTAAAAATTTTCCAATTTTTGTCCCAATTCTTCCCATTCCCATTGAAACTTTTCAAATCCCTCTCCAAATTGTTGAAATTCTGTTGAAGCTTTTAAAATTCTCTCTAGAATTTTCAAAATCCACTTCAACATGTTTACAATTTCACGTCAAAAAATTACTAAAATTCCAGTTGCAATTTTTTCAAAGTCCCTTCAAAATTTTCCAATTTTTGTCCCAATTCTTCCCATTCCCATTGAAACTTTTCAAATCCCTCTCAAAATTGTTGAAATTCTGTTGAAGCTTTTAAAATTCTCTCTAGAATTTTCAAAATCCATGTCCACATGTTTACAATTTCACGTCAAAAAATGGCTAAAATTCCAGTTGAAATTTTTTCAAAGTCCCTTAAAAATTTTCCAATTTTTGTCCCAATTCTTCCCATTCCCATTGAAACTTTTCAAATCCCTCTCAAAATTGTTGAAATTCTGTTGAAGCTTTTAAAATTCTCTCTAGAATTTTCAAAATCCATGTCCACATGCTTACAATTTCACGTCCAAATTGCTAAAATTCCAGTTGAAATTTTTTCAAAGTCCCTTAAAAATTTTCCAATTTTTGTCCCAATTCTTCCCATTCCCATTGAAACTTTTCAAATCCCTCTCAAAATTGTTGAAATTCTGTTGAAGCTTTTAAAATTCTCTCTAGAATTTTCAAAATCCATGTCCACATGTTTACAATTTCACGTCAAAAAATTGCTAAAATTCCAGTTGCAATTTTTTCAAAGTCCCTTAAAAATTTTCCAATTTTTGTCCCAATTCTTCCCATTCCCATTGAAACTTTTCAAATCCCTCTCAAATTTGTTGAAATTCTCTTGAAGCTTTTAAAATTCTCTCTAGAATTTTCAAAATCCATGTCCACATGTTTACAATTTCACGTCAAAAAATGGCTAAAATACCAGTTGAAATTTTTTCAAAGTCCCTTAAAAATTTTCCAATTTTTGTCCCAATTCTTCCCATTCCCATTGAAACTTTTCAAATCCCTCTCCAAATTGTTGAAATTCTGTTGAAGCTTTTAAAATTCTCTCTAGAATTTTCAAAATCCACTTCAACATGTTTACAATTTCACGTCAGAAAATGGCTAAAATTCCAGTTGAAATTTTTTCAAAGTCCCTTAAAAATTTTCCAATTTTTGTCCCAATTCTTCCCATTCCCATTGAAACTTTTCAAATCCCTCTCCAAATTGTTGAAATTCTCTTGAAGCTTTTAAAATTCTCTCTAGAATTTTCAAAATCCACTTCAACATGTTTACGATTTCACGTCAAAAAATGGCTAAAATTCCAGTTGAAATTTTTTCAAAGTCCCTTAAAAATTTTCCAATTTTTTTCCCAATTCTTCCCATTCCCATTGAAACTTTTCAAATCCCTCTCCAAATTGTTGAAATTCTGTTGAAGCTTTTAAAATTCTCTCTAGAATTTTCAAAATCCACTTCAACATGTTTACAATTTCACGTCAAAAAATGGCTAAAATTCCAGTTGAAATTTTTTCAAAGTCCCTTAAAAATTTTCCAATTTTTGTCCCAATTCTTCCCATTCCCATTGAAACTTTTCAAATCCCTCTCAAAATTGTTGAAATTCTGTTGAAGCTTTTAAAATTCTCTCTAGAATTTTCAAAATCCATGTCCACATGTTTACAATTTCACGTCAAAAAATGGCTAAAATTCCAGTTGAAATTTTTTCAAAGTCCCTTAAAAATTTTCCAATTTTTGTCCCAATTCTTCCCATTCCCATTGAAACTTTTCAAATCCCTCTCCAAATTGTTGAAATTCTGTTGAAGCTTTTAAAATTCTCTCTGGAAGTTTCAAAATCCATGTCCACATGTTTACAATTTCACGTCCAAATTGCTAAAATTCCAGTTGAAATTTTTTCAAAGTCCTTAAAAATTTTCCAATTTTTGTCCAATTCTTCCCATTCCCATTGAAACTTTTCAAATCCCTCTCAAAATTGTTGAAATTCTGTTGAAGCTTTTAAAATTCTCTCTAGAATTTTCAATATCCACTTCAACATGTTTACGATTTCACATCAAAAAATTGCTAAAATTCCAGTTGAAATTTTTTCAAAGTCCCTTAAAAATTTTCCAATTTTTGTCCCAATTCTTCCCATTCCCATTGAAACTTTTCAAATCCCTCTCAAAATTGCTGAAATTCTGTTGAAGCTTTTAAAATTCTCTCTAGAATTTTCAAAATCCACTTCAACATGTTTACAATTTCACGTCAAAAAATTGCTAAAATTCCAGTTGAAATTTTTTCAAAGTCCCTTAAAAATTTTCCAATTTTTGTCCCAATTCTTCCCATTCCCATTGAAACTTTTCAAATCCCTCTCAAAATTGTTGAAATTCTGTTGAAGCTTTTAAAATTCTCTCTAGAATTTTCAAAATCCACTTCAACATGTTTACAATTTCACGTCAAAAAATTGCTAAAATTCCAGTTGAAATTTTTTCAAAGTCCCTTAAAAATTTTCCAATTTTTGTCCCAATTCTTCCCATTCCCATTGAAACTTTTCAAATCCCTCTCCAAATTGTTGAAATTCTGTTGAAGCTTTTAAAATTCTCTCTAGAATTTTCAAAATCCACTTCAACATGTTTACAATTTCACGTCAAAAAATTGCTAAAATTCCAGTTGAAATTTTTTCAAAGTCCCTTAAATATTTTCCAATTTTTGTCCCAATTCTTCCCATTCCCATTGAAACTTTTCAAATCCCTCTCAAAATTGTTGAAATTCTGTTGAAGCTTTTAAAATTCTCTCTAGAATTTTCAAAATCCACTTCAACATGTTTACAATTTCACGTCAAAAAATTGCTAAAATTCCAGTTGAAATTTTTTCAAAGTCCCTTAAAAATTTTCCAATTTTTGTCCCAATTCTTCCCATTCCCATTGAAACTTTTCAAATCCCTCTCCAAATTGTTGAAATTCTGTTGAAGCTTTTAAAATTCTCTCTAGAATTTTCAAAATCCACTTCAACATATTTACAATTTCACGTCAAAAAATTACTAAAATTCCAGTTGCAATTTTTTCAAAGTCCCTTAAAAATTTTCCAATTTTTGTCCCAATTCTTCCCATTCCCATTGAAACTTTTCAAATCCCTCTCCAAATTGTTGAAATTCTGTTGAAGCTTTTAAAATTCTCTCTAGAAGTTTCAAAATCCATGTCCACATGTTTACAATTTCACGTCAAAAAATGGCTAAAATTCCAGTTGAAATTTTTTCAAAGTCCCTGAAAAATTTTCCAATTTTTGTCCCAATTCTTCCCATTCCCATTGAAACTTTTCAAATCCCTCTCAAAATTGTTGAAATTCTCTTGAAGCTTTTAAAATTCTCTCTAGAATTTTCAAAATCCATGTCCACATGTTTACAATTTCACGTCAAAAAATGGCTAAAATTCCAGTTGAAATTTTTTCAAAGTCCCTTAAAAATTTTCCAATTTTTGTCCCAATTCTTCCCATTCCCATTGAAACTTTTCAAATCCCTGTCCAAATCGTTGAAATTCTGTTGAAGCTTTTAAAATTCTCTCTAGAAGTTTCAAAATCCATGTCCACATGTTTACAATTTCACGTCAAAAAATTGCTAAAATTCCAGTTGCAATTTTTTCAAAGTCCCTTAAAAATTTTCCAATTTTTGTCCCAATTCTTCCCATTCCCATTGAAACTTTTCAAATCCCTCTCCAAATTGTTGAAATTCTCTTGAAGCTTTTAAAATTCTCTCTAGAATTTTCAAAATCCACTTCAACATGTTTACGATTTCACGTCAAAAAATTGCTAAAATTCCAGTTGAAATTTTTTCAAAGTCCCTTAAAAATTTTCCAATTTTTTTCCCAATTCTTCCCATTCCCATTGAAACTTTTCAAATCCCTCTCCAAATTGTTGAAATTCTGTTGAAGCTTTTAAAATTCTCTCTAGAATTTCAAAATCCACTTCAACATGTTTACAATTTCACGTCAAAAAATGGCTAAAATTCCAGTTGAAATTTTTTCAAAGTCCCTTAAAAATTTTCCAATTTTTGTCCCAATTCTTCCCATTCCCATTGAAACTTTTCAAATCCCTCTCAAAATTGTTGAAATTCTGTTGAAGCTTTTAAAATTCTCTCTAGAATTTTCAAAATCCATGTCCACATGTTTACGATTTCACGTCAAAAAATTGCTAAAATTCCAGTTGAAATTTTTTCAAAGTCCCTTAAAAATTTTCCAATTTTTGTCCCAATTCTTCCCATTCCCATTGAAACTTTTCAAATCCCTCTCAAAATTGTTGAAATTCTGTTGAAGCTTTTAAAATTCTCTCTGGAAGTTTCAAAATCCATGTCCACATGTTTACAATTTCACGTCCAAATTGCTAAAATTCCAGTTGAAATTTTTTCAAAGTCCCTTAAAAATTTTCCAATTTTTGTCCCAATTCTTCCCATTCCCATTGAAACTTTTCAAATCCCTCTCAAAATTGTTGAAATTCTGTTGAAGCTTTTAAAATTCTCTCTAGAATTTTCAATATCCACTTCAACATGTTTACGATTTCACATCAAAAAATTGCTAAAATTCCAGTTGAAATTTTTTCAAAGTCCCTTAAAAATTTTCCAATTTTTGTCCCAATTCTTCCCATTCCCATTGAAACTTTTCAAATCCCTCTCAAAATTGCTGAAATTCTGTTGAAGCTTTTAAAATTCTCTCTAGAATTTTCAAAATCCACTTCAACATGTTTACAATTTCACGTCAAAAAATTGCTAAAATTCCAGTTGAAATTTTTTCAAAGTCCCTTAAAAATTTTCCAATTTTTGTCCCAATTCTTCCCATTCCCATTGAAACTTTTCAAATCCCTCTCAAAATTGTTGAAATTCTGTTGAAGCTTTTAAAATTCTCTCTAGAATTTTCAAAATCCACTTCAACATGTTTACAATTTCACGTCAAAAAATTGCTAAAATTCCAGTTGAAATTTTTTCAAAGTCCCTTAAAAATTTTCCAATTTTTGTCCCAATTCTTCCCATTCCCATTGAAACTTTTCAAATCCCTCTCAAAATTGTTGAAATTCTGTTGAAGCTTTTAAAATTCTCTCTAGAATTTTCAAAATCCACTTCAACATGTTTACAATTTCACGTCAAAAAATTACTAAAATTCCAGTTGCAATTTTTTCAAAGTCCCTTAAAAATTTTCCAATTTTTGTCCCAATTCTTCCCATTCCCATTGAAACTTTTCAAATCCCTCTCAAAATTGTTGAAATTCTGTTGAAGCTTTTAAAATTCTCTCTAGAATTTTCAAAATCCATGTCCACATGTTTACAATTTCACGTAACAAAATGGCTAAAATTCCAGTTGAAATTTTTTCAAAGTCCCTTAAAAATTTTCCAATTTTTGTCCCAATTCTTCCCATTCCCATTGAAACTTTTCAAATCCCTCTCAAAATTGTTGAAATTCTGTTGAAGCTTTTAAAATTCTCTCTAGAATTTTCAAAATCCATGTCCACATGCTTACAATTTCACGTCCAAATTGCTAAAATTCCAGTTGAAATTTTTTCAAAGTCCCTTAAAAATTTTCCAATTTTTGTCCCAATTCTTCCCATTCCCATTGAAACTTTTCAAATCCCTCTCAAAATTGTTGAAATTCTGTTGAAGCTTTTAAAATTCTCTCTAGAATTTTCAAAATCCACTTCAACATGTTTACAATTTCACGTCAGAAAATGGCTAAAATTCCAGTTGAAATTTTTTCAAAGTCCCTTAAAAATTTTCCAATTTTTGTCCCAATTCTTCCCATTCCCATTGAAACTTTTCAAATCCCTCTCCAAATTGTTGAAATTCTGTTGAAGCTTTTAAAATTCTCTCTAGAAGTTTCAAAATCCATGTCCACATGTTTACAATTTCACGTCAAAAAATTGCTAAAATTCCAGTTGAAATTTTTTCAAAGTCCCTTAAAAAATTTCCAATTTTTGTCCCAATTCTTCCCATTCCCATTGAAACTTTTCAAATCCCTCTCAAAATTGTTGAAATTCTGTTGAAGCTTTTAAAATTCTCTCTAGAATTTTCAAAATCCATGTCCACATGTTTACAATTTCACGTCAAAAAATTGCTAAAATTCCAGTTGAAATTTTTTCAAAGTCCCTTAAAAATTTTCCAATTTTTGTCCCAATTCTTCCCATTCCATTGAAACTTTTCAAATCCCTCTCCAAATTGTTGAAATTCTGTTGAAGCTTTTAAAATTCTCTCTAGAATTTTCAAAATCCATGTCCACATGTTTACAATTTCACGTCAAAAAATGGCTAAAATACCAGTTGAAATTTTTTCAAAGTCCCTTAAAAATTTTCCAATTTTTGTCCCAATTCTTCCCATTCCCATTGAAACTTTTCAAATCCCTCTCAAAATTGTTGAAATTCTGTTGAAGCTTTTAAAATTCTCTCTAGAATTTTCAAAATCCACTTCAACATGTTTACAATTTCACGTCAAAAAATGGCTAAAATTCCAGTTGAAATTTTTTCAAAGTCCCTTAAAAATTTTCCAATTTTGTCCCAATTCTTCCCATTCCCATTGAAACTTTTCAAATCCCTCTCAAAATATTTGAAATTCTGTTGAAGCTTTTAAAATTCTCTCTAGAATTTTCAAAATCCATGTCCACATGTTTACAATTTCACGTCAAAAAATGGCTAAAATTCCAGTTGAAATTTTTTCAAAGTCCCTTAAAAATTTTCCAATTTTTGTCCCAATTCTTCCCATTCCATTGAAACTTTTCAAATCCCTCTCAAAATTGCTGAAATTCTGTTGAAGCTTTTAAAATTCTCTCTAGAATTTTCAAAATCCACTTCAACATGTTTACAATTCACGTCAAAAAATTGCTAAAATTCCAGTTGAAATTTTTTCAAAGTCCCTTAAAAATTTTCCAATTTTTGTCCCAATTCTTCCCATTCCCATTGAAACTTTTCAAATCCCTCTCAAAATTGTTGAAATTCTGTTGAAGCTTTAAAATTCTCTCTAGAATTTTCAAATCCACTTCAACATGTTTACAATTTCACGTCAAAAAATTGCTAAAATTCCAGTTGAAATTTTTTTCAAAGTCCCTTAAAAATTTTCCAATTTTTGTCCCAATTCTTCCCATTCCCATTGAAACTTTTCAAATCCCTCTCAAAATTGTTGAAATTCTGTTGAAGCTTTTAAAATTCTCTCTAGAATTTTCAAAATCCACTTCAACATGTTTACAATTTCACGTCAAAAAATTACTAAAATTCCAGTTGCAATTTTTTCAAAGTCCCTTAAAAATTTTCCAATTTTTGTCCCAATTCTTCCCATTCCCATTGAAACTTTTCAAATCCCTCTCAAAATTGTTGAAATTCTGTTGAAGCTTTTAAAATTCTCTCTAGAATTTTCAAAATCCATGTCCACATGTTTACAATTTCACGTAACAAAATGGCTAAAATTCCAGTTGAAATTTTTTCAAAGTCCCTTAAAAATTTTCCAATTTTTGTCCCAATTCTTCCCATTCCCATTGAAACTTTTCAAATCCCTCTCAAAATTGTTGAAATTCTGTTGAAGCTTTTAAAATTCTCTCTAGAATTTTCAAAATCCATGTCCACATGCTTACAATTTCACGTCCAAATTGCTAAAATTCCAGTTGAAATTTTTTCAAAGTCCCTTAAAAATTTTCCAATTTTTGTCCCAATTCTTCCCATTCCCATTGAAACTTTTCAAATCCCTCTCAAAATTGTTGAAATTCTGTTGAAGCTTTTAAAATTCTCTCTAGAATTTTCAAAATCCACTTCAACATGTTTACAATTTCACGTCAGAAAATGGCTAAAATTCCAGTTGAAATTTTTTCAAAGTCCCTTAAAAATTTTCCAATTTTTGTCCCAATTCTTCCCATTCCCATTGAAACTTTTCAAATCCCTCTCCAAATTGTTGAAATTCTGTTGAAGCTTTTAAAATTCTCTCTAGAAGTTTCAAAATCCATGTCCACATGTTTACAATTTCACGTCAAAAAATTGCTAAAATTCCAGTTGAAATTTTTTCAAAGTCCCTTAAAAAATTTCCAATTTTTGTCCCAATTCTTCCCATTCCCATTGAAACTTTTCAAATCCCTCTCAAAATTGTTGAAATTCTGTTGAAGCTTTTAAAATTCTCTCTAGAATTTTCAAAATCCATGTCCACATGTTTACAATTTCACGTCAAAAAATTGCTAAAATTCCAGTTGCAATTTTTTCAAAGTCCCTTAAAAATTTTCCAATTTTTGTCCCAATTCTTCCCATTCCCATTGAAACTTTTCAAATCCCTCTCCAAATTGTTGAAATTCTGTTGAAGCTTTTAAAATTCTCTCTAGAATTTTCAAAATCCATGTCCACATGTTTACAATTTCACGTCAAAAAATGGCTAAAATACCAGTTGAAATTTTTTCAAAGTCCCTTAAAAATTTTCCAATTTTTGTCCCAATTCTTCCCATTCCCATTGAAACTTTTCAAATCCCTCTCAAAATTGTTGAAATTCTGTTGAAGCTTTTAAAATTCTCTCTAGAATTTTCAAAATCCACTTCAACATGTTTACAATTTCACGTCAAAAAATGGCTAAAATTCCAGTTGAAATTTTTTCAAAGTCCCTTAAAAATTTTCCAATTTTTGTCCCAATTCTTCCCATTCCCATTGAAACTTTTCAAATCCCTCTCAAAATATTTGAAATTCTGTTGAAGCTTTTAAAATTCTCTCTAGAATTTTCAAAATCCATGTCCACATGTTTACAATTTCACGTCAAAAAATGGCTAAAATTCCAGTCGAAATTTTTTCAAAGTCCCTTAAAAATTTTCCAATTTTTGTCCCAATTCTTCCCATTCCCATTGAAACTTTTCAAATCCCTCTCAAAATTGTTGAAATTCTGTTGAAGCTTTTAAAATTCTCTCTAGAATTTTCAAAATCCATGTCCACATGCTTACAATTTCACGTCCAAATTGCTAAAATTCCAGTTGAAATTTTTTCAAAGTCCCTTAAAAATTTTCCAATTTTTGTCCCAATTCTTCCCATTCCCATTGAAACTTTTCAAATCCCTCTCAAAATTGTTGAAATTCTGTTGAAGCTTTTAAAATTCTCTCTAGAATTTTCAAAATCCACTTCAACATGTTTACAATTTCACGTCAGAAAATGGCTAAAATTCCAGTTGAAATTTTTTCAAAGTCCCTTAAAAATTTTCCAATTTTTGTCCCAATTCTTCCCATTCCCATTGAAACTTTTCAAATCCCTCTCAAAATTGTTAAATTCTGTTGAAGCTTTTAAAATTCTCTCTAGAATTTTCAAAATCCACTTCAACATGTTTACAATTTCACGTCAAAAAATGGCTAAAATTCCAGTTGAAATTTTTTCAAAGTCCCTTAAAAATTTTCCAATTTTTGTCCCAATTCTTCCCATTCCCATTGAAACTTTTCAAATCCCTCTCCAAATTGTTGAAATTCTGTTGAAGCTTTTAAAATTCTCTCTAGAAGTTTCAAAATCCATGTCCACATGTTTACAATTTCACGTCCAAATTGCTAAAATTCCAGTTGAAATTTTTTCAAAGTCCCTTAAAAATTTTCCAATTTTTGTCCCAATTCTTCCCATTCCCATTGAAACTTTTCAAATCCCTCTCCAAATTGTTGAAATTCTCTTGAAGCTTTTAAAATTCTCTCTAGAATTTTCAAAATCCACTCCAACATGTTTACAATTTCACGTCAAAAAATTGCTAAAATTCCAGTTGAAATTTTTTCAAAGTCCCTTAAAAATTTTCCAATTTTTGTCCCAATTCTTCCCATTCCCATTGAAACTTTTCAAATCCCTCTCAAAATTGTTGAAATTCTGTTGAAGCTTTTAAAATTCTCTCTAGAATTTTCAAAATCCACTTCAACATGTTTACGATTTCACGTCAAAAAATTGCTAAAATTCCAGTTGAAATTTTTTCAAAGTCCCTTAAAAATTTTCCAATTTTTGTCCCAATTCTTCCCATTCCCATTGAAACTTTTCAAATCCCTCTCAAAATTGTTGAAATTCTCTTGAAGCTTTTAAAATTCTCTCTAGAATTTTCAAAATCCATGTCCACATGTTTACAATTTCACGTCAAAAAATTGCTAAAATTCCAGTTGAAATTTTTTCAAAGTCCCTTCAAAATATTCCAATTTTTGTCCCAATTCTTCCCATTCCCATTGAAACTTTTCAAATCCCTCTCCAAATTGTTGAAATTCTGTTGAAGCTTTTAAAATTCTCTCTAGAATTTTCAAAATCCACTTCAACATGTTTACGATTTCACGTCAAAAAATTGCTAAAATTCCAGTTGAAATTTTTTCAAAGTCCCTTAAAAATTTTCCAATTTTTGTCCCAATTCTTCCCATTCCCATTGAAACTTTTCAAATCCCTCTCCAAATTGTTGAAATTCTGTTGAAGCTTTTAAAATTCTCTCTGGAAGTTTCAAAATCCATGTCCACATGTTTACAATTTCACGTCCAAATTGCTAAAATTCCAGTTGAAATTTTTTCAAAGTCCCTTAAAAATTTTCCAATTTTTGTCCCAATTCTTCCCATTCCCATTGAAACTTTTCAAATCCCTCTCCAAATTGTTGAAATTCTGTTGAAGCTTTTAAAATTCTCTCTAGAAGTTTCAAAATCCATGTCCACATGTTTACAATTTCACGTCAAAAAATTGCTAGAATTCCAGTTGAAATTTTTTCAAAGTCCCTTAAAAATTTTCCAATTTTTGTCCCAATTCTTCCCATTCCCATTGAAACTTTTCAAATCCCTCTCAAAATTGTTGAAATTCTGTTGAAGCTTTTAAAATTCTCTCTAGAATTTTCAAAATCCACTTCAACATGTTTACAATTTCACGTCAAAAAATTGCTAAAATTCCAGTTGCAATTTTTTCAAAGTCCCTTAAATATTTTCCAATTTTTGTCCCAATTCTTCCCATTCCCATTGAAACTTTTCAAATCCCTCTCAAAATTGTTGAAATTCTGTTGAAGCTTTTAAAATTCTCTCTAGAATTTTCAAAATCCATGTCCACATGTTTACAATTTCACGTCAAAAAATGGCTAAAATTCCAGTTGAAATTTTTTCAAAGTCCCTTAAAAATTTTCCAATTTTTGTCCCAATTCTTCCCATTCCCATTGAAACTTTTCAAATCCCTCTCAAAATTGTTGAAATTCTGTTGAAGCTTTTAAAATTCTCTCTAGAATTTTCAAAATCCATGTCCACATGCTTACAATTTCACGTCCAAATTGCTAAAATTCCAGTTGAAATTTTTTCAAAGTCCCTTAAAAATTTTCCAATTTTTGTCCCAATTCTTCCCATTCCCATTGAAACTTTTCAAATCCCTCTCCAAATTGTTGAAATTCTGTTGAAGCTTTTAAAATTCTCTCTAGAATTTTCAAAATCCACTTCAACATGTTTACAATTTCACGTCAGAAAATGGCTAAAATTCCAGTTGAAATTTTTTCAAAGTCCCTTAAAAATTTTCCAATTTTTGTCCCAATTCTTCCCATTCCCATTGAAACTTTTCAAATCCCTCTCAAAATTGTTGAAATTCTCTTGAAGCTTTTAAAATTCTCTCTAGAATTTTCAAAATCCACTTCAACATGTTTACAATTTCACGTCAAAAAATTGCTAGAATTCCAGTTGAAATTTTTTCAAAGTCCCTTAAAAATTTTCCAATTTTTGTCCCAATTCTTCCCATTCCCATTGAAACTTTTCAAATCCCTCTCCAAATTGTTGAAATTCTCTTGAAGCTTTTAAAATTCTCTCTAGAATTTTCAAAATCCATGTCCACATGTTTACAATTTCACGTCAAAAAATTGCTAAAATTCCAGTTGAAATTTTTTCAAAGTCCCTTAAAAATTTTCCAATTTTTGTCCCAATTCTTCCCATTCCCATTGAAACTTTTCAAATCCCTCTCCAAATTGTTGAAATTCTGTTGAAGCTTTTAAAATTCTCTCTAGAATTTTCAAAATCCACTTCAACATGTTTACAATTTCACGTCAGAAAATGGCTAAAATTCCAGTTGAAATTTTTTCAAAGTCCCTTAAAAATTTTCCAATTTTTGTCCCAATTCTTCCCATTCCCATTGAAACTTTTCAAATCCCTCTCAAAATTGTTGAAATTCTGTTGAAGCTTTTAAATTTCTCTCTAGAATTTTCAAAATCCATGTCCACATGTTTACAATTTCACGTCAAAAAATTGCTAAAATTCCAGTTGAAATTTTTTCAAAGTCCCTTAAAAATTTTCCAATTTTTGTCCCAATTCTTCCCATTCCCATTGAAACTTTTCAAATCCCTCTCAAAATTGTGTAAATTCTCTTGAAGCTTTTAAAATTCTCTCTAGAATTTTCAAAATCCATGTCCACATGTTTACAATTTCACGTCAAAAAATTGCTAAAATTCCAGTTGAAATTTTTTCAAAGTCCCTTCAAAATATTCCAATTTTTGTCCCAATTCTTCCCATTCCCATTGAAACTTTTCAAATCCCTCTCAAAATTGTTGAAATTCTGTTGAAGCTTTTAGAATTCTCTCTAGAATTTTCAAAATCCATGTCCACATGTTTACAATTTCACGTCAAAAAATTGCTAAAATTCCAGTTGAAATTTTTTCAAAGTCCCTTAAAAATTTTCCAATTTTTGTCCCAATTCTTCCCATTCCCATTGAAACTTTTCAAATCCCTCTCCAAATTGTTGAAATTCTGTTGAAGCTTTTAAAATTCTCTCTAGAATTTTCAAAATCCACTTCAACATGTTTACGATTTCACGTCAAAAAATGGCTAAAATTCCAGTTGAAATTTTTTCAAAGTCCCTTAAATATTTTCCAATTTTTGTCCCAATTCTTCCCATTCCCATTGAAACTTTTCAAATCCCTCTCAAAATTGTTGAAATTCTGTTGAAGCTTTTAAAATTCTCTCTAGAATTTTCAAAATCCACTTCAACATGTTTACAATTTCACGTCAAAAAATTGCTAAAATTCCAGTTGAAATTTTTTCAAAGTCCCTGAAAAATTTTCCAATTTTTGTCCCAATTCTTCCCATTCCCATTGAAACTTTTCAAATCCCTCTCCAAATTGTTGAAATTCTGTTGAAGCTTTTAAAATTCTCTCTAGAAGTTTCAAAATCCATGTCCACATGCTTACAATTTCACGTCCAAATTGCTAAAATTCCAGTTGAAATTTTTTCAAAGTCCCTGAAAAATTTTCCAATTTTTGTCCCAATTCTTCCCATTCCCATTGAAACTTTTCAAATCCCTCTCCAAATTGTTGAAATTCTGTTGAAGCTTTTAAAATTCTCTCTAGAATTTTCAAAATCCACTTCAACATGTTCACAATTTCACGTCAGAAAATGGCTAAAATTCCAGTTGAAATTTTTTCAAAGTCCCTTAAAAATTTTCCAATTTTTGTCCCAATTCTTCCCATTCCCATTGAAACTTTTCAAATCCCTCTCAAAATTGTTGAAATTCTCTTGAAGCTTTTAAAATTCTCTCTAGAATTTTCAAAATCCATGTCCACATGTTTACAATTTCACGTCAAAAAATTGCTAAAATTCCAGTTGAAATTTTTTCAAAGTCCCTTAAAAATTTTCCAATTTTTGTCCCAATTCTTCCCATTCCCATTGAAACTTTTCAAATCCCTCTCCAAATTGTTGAAATTCTCTTGAAGCTTTTAAAATTCTCTCTAGAATTTTCAAAATCCATGTCCACATGTTTACAATTTCACGTCAGAAAATGGCTAAAATTCCAGTTGAAATTTTTTCAAAGTCCCTGAAAAATTTTCCAATTTTTGTCCCAATTCTTCCCATTCCCATTGAAACTTTTCAAATCCCTCTCAAAATTGTTGAAATTCTGTTGAAGCTTTTAAAATTCTCTCTAGAATTTTCAAAATCCATGTCCACATGTTTACAATTTCACGTCAAAAAATTGCTAAAATTCCAGTTGAAATTTTTTCAAAGTCCCTGAAAAATTTTCCAATTTTTGTCCCAATTCTTCCCATTCCCATTGAAACTTTTCAAATCCCTCTCCAAATTGTTGAAATTCTGTTGAAGCTTTTAAAATTCTCTCTAGAATTTTCAAAATCCATGTCCACATGTTTACAATTTCACGTCAAAAAATGGCTAAAATTCCAGTTGAAATTTTTTCAAAGTCCCTTAAAAATTTTCCAATTTTTGTCCCAATTCTTCCCATTCCCATTGAAACTTTTCAAATCCCTCTCCAAATTGTTGAAATTCTGTTGAAGCTTTTAAAATTCTCTCTAGAATTTTCAAAATCCATGTCCACATGTTTACAATTTCACGTCAAAAAATTGCTAAAATTCCAGTTGAAATTTTTTCAAAGTCCCTTAAAAATTTTCCAATTTTTGTCCCAATTCTTCCCATTCCCATTGAAACTTTTCAAATCCCTCTCCAAATTGTTGAAATTCTGTTGAAGCTTTTAAAATTCTCTCTAGAATTTTCAAAATCCATGTCCACATGTTCACAATTTCACGTCAAAAAATGGCTAAAATTCCAGTTGCAATTTTTTCAAAGTCCCTTCAAAATTTTCCAATTTTTGTCCCAATTCTTCCCATTCCCATTGAAACTTTTCAAATCCCTCTCAAAATTGTTGAAATTCTCTTGAAGCTTTTAAAATTCTCTCTAGAATTTTCAAAATCCATGTCCACATGTTTACAATTTCACGTCAAAAATTTGCTAAAATTCCAGTTGCAATTTTTTCAAAGTCCCTTAAAAATTTTCCAATTTTTGTCCCAATTCTTCCCATTCCCATTGAAACTTTTCAAATCCCTCTCAAAATCGTTGAAATTCTGTTGAAGCTTTTAAAATTCTCTCTAGAAGTTTCAAAATCCATGTCCACATGTTTACAATTTCACGTCAAAAAATGGCTAAAATTCCAGTTGAAATTAAGTCCCTTAAAAATTTTCCAATTTTTGTCCCAATTCTTCCCATTCCCATTGAAACTTTTCAAATCCCTCTCAAAATTGTTGAAATTCTGTTGAAGCTTTTAAAATTCTCTCTAGAATTTTCAAAATCCACTTCAACATGTTTACAATTTCACGTCAGAAAATGGCTAAAATTCCAGTTGAAATTTTTTCAAAGTCCCTTAAAAATTTTCCAATTTTTGTCCCAATTCTTCCCATTCCCATTGAAACTTTTCAAATCCCTCTCAAAATTGTTGAAATTCTCTTGAAGCTTTTAAAATTCTCTCTAGAATTTTCAAAATCCATGTCCACATGTTTACAATTTCACGTCAAAAAATGGCTAAAATTCCAGTTGAAATTAAGTCCCTTAAAAATTTTCCAATTTTTGTCCCAATTCTTCCCATTCCCATTGAAACTTTTCAAATCCCTCTCCAAATTGTTGAAATTCTCTTGAAGCTTTTAAAATTCTCTCTAGAATTTTCAAAATCCACTTCAACATGTTTACAATTTCACGTCAAAAAATTGCTAAAATTCCAGTTGAAATTTTTTCAAAGTCCCTGAAAAATTTTCCAATTTTTGTCCCAATTCTTCCCATTCCCATTGAAACTTTTCAAATCCCTCTCAAAATTGTTGAAATTCTGTTGAAGCTTTTAAAATTCTCTCTAGAATTTTCAAAATCCATGTCCACATGTTTACGGTTTCACGTCAAAAAATTGCTAAAATTCCAGTTGAAATTTTTTCAAAGTCCCTTAAAAATTTTCCAATTTTTGTCCCAATTCTTCCCATTCCCATTGAAACTTTTCAAATCCCTCTCAAAATTGTTGAAATTCTGTTGAAGCTTTTAAAATTCTCTCTAGAATTTTCAAAATCCACTTCAACATGTTTACAATTTCACGTCAGAAAATGGCTAAAATTCCAGTTGAAATTTTTTCAAAGTCCCTTAAAAATTTTCCAATTTTTGTCCCAATTCTTCCCATTCCCATTGAAACTTTTCAAATCCCTCTCAAAATTGTGGAAATTCTGTTGAAGCTTTTAAAATTCTCTCTAGAATTTTCAAAATCCATGTCCACATGTTTACAATTTCACGTCAAAAAATTGCTAAAATTCCAGTTGAAATTTTTTCAAAGTCCCTTAAAAATTTTCCAATTTTTGTCCCAATTCTTCCCATTCCCATTGAAACTTTTCAAATCCCTCTCCAAATTGTTGAAATTCTGTTGAAGCTTTTAAAATTCTCTCTAGAATTTTCAAAATCCATGTCCACATGTTTACAATTTCACGTCAAAAAATTGCTAAAATTCCAGTTGAAATTTTTTCAAAGTCCCTTCAAAATTTTCCAATTTTTGTCCCAATTCTTCCCATTCCCATTGAAACTTTTCAAATCCCTCTCCAAATTGTTGAAATTCTGTTGAAGCTTTTAAAAATCTCTCTAGAATTTTCAAAATCCATGTCCACATGTTTACAATTTCACATCAAAAAATGGCTAAAATTCCAGTTGCAATTTTTTCAAAGTCCCTTCAAAATTTTCCAATTTTTGTCCCAATTCTTCCCATTCCCATTGAAACTTTTCAAATCCCTCTCCAAATTGTTGAAATTCTCTTGAAGCTTTTAAAATTCTCTCTAGAATTTTCAAAATCCACTTCAACATGTTTACAATTTCACGTCAAAAAATTGCTAAAATTCCAGTTGAAATTTTTTCAAAGTCCCTGAAAAATTTTCCAATTTTTGTCCCAATTCTTCCCATTCCCATTGAAACTTTTCAAATCCCTCTCAAAATTGTTGAAATTCTGTTGAAGCTTTTAAAATTCTCTCTAGAATTTTCAAAATCCATGTCCACATGTTTACGATTTCACGTCAAAAAATTGCTAAAATTCCAGTTGAAATTTTTTCAAAGTCCCTTAAAAATTTTCCAATTTTTGTCCCAATTCTTCCCATTCCCATTGAAACTTTTCAAATCCCTCTCAAAATTGTTGAAATTCTCTTGAAGCTTTTAAAATTCTCTCTAGAATTTTCAAAATCCACTTCAACATGTTTACAATTTCACGTCAGAAAATGGCTAAAATTCAGTTGAAATTTTTTCAAAGTCCCTTAAAAATTTTCCAATTTTTGTCCCAATTCTTCCCATTCCCATTGAAACTTTTCAAATCCCTCTCAAAATTGTTGAAATTCTCTTGAAGCTTTTAAAATTCTCTCTAGAATTTTCAAAATCCATGTCCACATGTTTACAATTTCACGTCAAAAAATGGCTAAAATTCCAGTTGAAATTAAGTCCCTTAAAAATTTTCCAATTTTTGTCCCAATTCTTCCCATTCCCATTGAAACTTTTCAAATCCCTCTCCAAATTGTTGAAATTCTCTTGAAGCTTTTAAAATTCTCTCTAGAATTTTCAAAATCCACTTCAACATGTTTACAATTTCACGTCAAAAAATTGCTAAAATTCCAGTTGAAATTTTTTCAAAGTCCCTTAAAAATTTTCCAATTTTTGTCCCAATTCTTCCCATTCCCATTGAAACTTTTCAAATCCCTCTCAAAATTGTTGAAATTCTGTTGAAGCTTTTAAAATTCTCTCTAGAATTTTCAAAATCCACTTCAACATGTTTACAATTTCACGTCAGAAAATGGCTAAAATTCCAGTTGAAATTTTTTCAAAGTCCCTTAAAAATTTTCCAATTTTTGTCCCAATTCTTCCCATTCCCATTGAAACTTTTCAAATCCCTCTCCAAATTGTTGAAATTCTGTTGAAGCTTTTAAAATTCTCTCTAGAATTTTCAAAATCCATGTCCACATGTTTACAATTTCACGTCAAAAAATTGCTAAAATTCCAGTTGAAATTTTTTCAAAGTCCCTTCAAAATTTTCCAATTTTTGTCCCAATTCTTCCCATTCCCATTGAAACTTTTCAAATCCCTCTCAAAATTGTTGAAATTCTCTTGAAGCTTTTAAAAATCTCTCTAGAATTTTCAAAATCCATGTCCACATGTTTACAATTTCACATCAAAAAATGGCTAAAATTCCAGTTGCAATTTTTTCAAAGTCCCTTCAAAATTTTCCAATTTTTGTCCCAATTCTTCCCATTCCCATTGAAACTTTTCAAATCCCTCTCAAAATTGTTGAAATTCTGTTGAAGCTTTTAAAATTCTCTCTAGAATTTTCAAAATCCATGTCCACATGTTTACAATTTCACGTCAAAAATTTGCTAAAATTCCAGTTGAAATTTTTTCAAAGTCCCTTAAAAATTTTCCAATTTTTGTCCCAATTCTTCCCATTCCCATTGAAACTTTTCAAATCCCTCTCAAAATTGTTGAAATTCTGTTGAAGCTTTTAAAATTCTCTCTAGAATTTTCAAAATCCACTTCAACATGTTTACAATTTCACGTCAGAAAATGGCTAAAATTCCAGTTGAAATTTTTTCAAAGTCCCTTAAAAACTTTCCAATTTTTGTCCCAATTCTTCCCATTCCCATTGAAACTTTTCAAATCCCTCTCAAAATTGTTGAAATTCTGTTGAAGCTTTTAAAATTCTCTCTAGAATTTTCAAAATCCATGTCCACATGTTTACAATTTCACGTCAAAAAATTGCTAAAATTCCAGTTGAAATTAAGTCCCTTAAAAATTTTCCAATTTTTGTCCCAATTCTTCCCATTCCCATTGAAACTTTTCAAATCCCTCTCCAAATTGTTGAAATTCTGTTGAAGCTTTTAAAATTCTCTCTAGAATTTTCAAAATCCATGTCCACATGTTTACAATTTCACGTCAAAAAATTGCTAAAATTCCAGTTGAAATTTTTTCAAAGTCCCTTAAAAATTTTCCAATTTTTGTCCCAATTCTTCCCATTCCCATTGAAACTTTTCAAATCCCTCTCCAAATTGTTGAAATTCTGTTGAAGCTTTTAAAATTCTCTCTAGAATTTTCGAAATCCATGTCCACATGTTTACAATTTCACGTCAAAAAATTGCTAAAATTCCAGTTGAAATTTTTCAAAGTCCCTTAAAAATTTTCCAATTTTTGTCCCAATTCTTCCCATTCCCATTGAAACTTTTCAAATCCCTCTCCAAATTGTTGAAATTCTGTTGAAGCTTTTAAAATTCTCTCTAGAATTTTCAAAATCCATGTCCACATGTTTACAATTTCACGTCAAAAATTTGCTAAAATTCCAGTTGAAATTTTTTCAAAGTCCCTTAAAAATTTCCAATTTTTGTCCCAATTCTTCCCATTCCCATTGAAACTTTTCAAATCCCTCTCCAAATTGTTGAAATTCTGTTGAAGCTTTTAAAATTCTCTCTAGAATTTTCAAAATCCATGTCCACATGTTTACAATTTCACGTCAAAAAATTGCTAAAATTCCAGTTGAAATTTTTTTCAAAGTCCCTTCAAAATTTTCCAATTTTTGTCCCAATTCTTCCCATTCCCATTGAAACTTTTCAAATCCCTCTCCAAATTGTTGAAATTCTGTTGAAGCTTTTAAAAATCTCTCTAGAATTTTCAAAATCCATGTCCACATGTTTACAATTTCACATCAAAAAATGGCTAAAATTCCAGTTGCAATTTTTTCAAAGTCCCTTCAAAATTTTCCAATTTTTGTCCCAATTCTTCCCATTCCCATTGAAACTTTTCAAATCCCTCTCCAAATTGTTGAAATTCTCTTGAAGCTTTTAAAATTCTCTCTAGAATTTTCAAAATCCACTTCAACATGTTTACAATTTCACGTCAAAAATTGCTAAAATTCCAGTTGAAATTTTTTCAAAGTCCCTGAAAAATTTTCCAATTTTTGTCCCAATTCTTCCCATTCCCATTGAAACTTTTCAAATCCCTCTCAAAATTGTTGAAATTCTGTTGAAGCTTTTAAAATTCTCTCTAGAATTTTCAAAATCCATGTCCACATGTTTACGATTTCACGTCAAAAAATTGCTAAAATTCCAGTTGAAATTTTTTCAAAGTCCCTTAAAAATTTTCCAATTTTTGTCCCAATTCTTCCCATTCCCATTGAAACTTTTCAAATCCCTCTCAAAATTGTTGAAATTCTCTTGAAGCTTTTAAAATTCTCTCTAGAATTTTCAAAATCCACTTCAACATGTTTACAATTTCACGTCAGAAAATGGCTAAAATTCCAGTTGAAATTTTTTCAAAGTCCCTTAAAAATTTTCCAATTTTTGTCCCAATTCTTCCCATTCCCATTGAAACTTTTCAAATCCCTCTCTAAATTGTTGAAATTCTGTTGAAGCTTTTAAAATTCTCTCTAGAATTTTCAAAATCCATGTCCACATGTTTACAATTTCACGTCAAAAAATTGCTAAAATTCCAGTTGAAATTAAGTCCCTTAAAAATTTTCCAATTTTTGTCCCAATTCTTCCCATTCCCATTGAAACTTTTCAAATCCCTCTCCAAATTGTTGAAATTCTCTTGAAGCTTTTAAAATTCTCTCTAGAATTTTCAAAATCCATGTCCACATGTTTACAATTTCACGTCAAAAAATTGCTAAAATTCCAGTTGAAATTTTTTCAAAGTCCCTTAAAAATTTTCCAATTTTTGTCCCAATTCTTCCCATTCCCATTGAAACTTTTCAAATCCCTCTCAAAATTGTGGAAATTCTGTTGAAGCTTTTAAAATTCTCTCTAGAATTTTCAAAATCCATGTCCACATGTTTACAATTTCACGTCAAAAAATTGCTAAAATTCCAGTTGCAATTTTTTCAAAGTCCCTTAAAAATTTTCCAATTTTTGTCCCAATTCTTCCCATTCCCATTGAAACTTTTCAAATCCCTCTCCAAATTGTTGAAATTCTGTTGAAGCTTTTAAAATTCTCTCTAGAATTTTCAAAATCCATGTCCACATGTTTACAATTTCACGTCAAAAAATTGCTAAAATTCCAGTTGAAATTTTTTCAAAGTCCCTTCAAAATTTTCCAATTTTTGTCCCAATTCTTCCCATTCCCATTGAAACTTTTCAAATCCCTCTCAAAATTGTTGAAATTCTCTTGAAGCTTTTAAAATTCTCTCTAGAATTTTCAAAATCCATGTCCACATGTTTACAATTTCACATCAAAAAATGGCTAAAATTCCAGTTGCAATTTTTTCAAAGTCCCTTCAAAATTTTCCAATTTTTGTCCCAATTCTTCCCATTCCCATTGAAACTTTTCAAATCCCTCTCAAAATTGTTGAAATTCTGTTGAAGCTTTTAAAATTCTCTCTAGAATTTTCAAAATCCATGTCCACATGTTTACAATTTCACGTCAAAAATTTGCTAAAATTCCAGTTGAAATTTTTTCAAAGTCCCTTAAAAATTTTCCAATTTTTGTCCCAATTCTTCCCATTCCCATTGAAACTTTTCAAATCCCTCTCAAAATTGTTGAAATTCTGTTGAAGCTTTTAAAATTCTCTCTAGAATTTTCAAAATCCACTTCAACATGTTTACAATTTCACGTCAGAAAATGGCTAAAATTCCAGTTGAAATTTTTTCAAAGTCCCTTAAAAACTTTCCAATTTTTGTCCCAATTCTTCCCATTCCCATTGAAACTTTTCAAATCCCTCTCAAAATTGTTGAAATTCTGTTGAAGCTTTTAAAATTCTCTCTAGAATTTTCAAAATCCATGTCCACATGTTTACAATTTCACGTCAAAAAATTGCTAAAATTCCAGTTGAAATTAAGTCCCTTAAAAATTTTCCAATTTTTGTCCCAATTCTTCCCATTCCCATTGAAACTTTTCAAATCCCTCTCCAAATTGTTGAAATTCTGTTGAAGCTTTTAAAATTCTCTCTAGAATTTTCAAAATCCATGTCCACATGTTTACAATTTCACGTCAAAAAATTGCTAAAATTCCAGTTGAAATTTTTTCAAAGTCCCTTAAAAATTTTCCAATTTTTGTCCCAATTCTTCCCATTCCCATTGAAACTTTTCAAATCCCTCTCCAAATTGTTGAAATTCTGTTGAAGCTTTTAAAATTCTCTCTAGAATTTTCGAAATCCATGTCCACATGTTTACAATTTCACGTCAAAAAATTGCTAAAATTCCAGTTGAAATTTTTTCAAAGTCCCTTAAAAATTTTCCAATTTTTGTCCCAATTCTTCCCATTCCCATTGAAACTTTTCAAATCCCTCTCCAAATTGTTGAAATTCTGTTGAAGCTTTTAAAATTCTCTCTAGAATTTTCAAAATCCATGTCCACATGTTTACAATTTCACGTCAAAAATTTGCTAAAATTCCAGTTGAAATTTTTTCAAAGTCCCTTAAAAATTTTCCAATTTTTGTCCCAATTCTTCCCATTCCCATTGAAACTTTTCAAATCCCTCTCCAAATTGTTGAAATTCTGTTGAAGCTTTTAAAATTCTCTCTAGAATTTTCAAAATCCATGTCCACATGTTTACAATTTCACGTCAAAAAATTGCTAAAATTCCAGTTGAAATTTTTTCAAAGTCCCTTCAAAATTTTCCAATTTTTGTCCCAATTCTTCCCATTCCCATTGAAACTTTTCAAATCCCTCTCCAAATTGTTGAAATTCTCTTGAAGCTTTTAAAAATCTCTCTAGAATTTTCAAAATCCATGTCCACATGTTTACAATTTCACGTCAAAAAATGGCTAAAATTCCAGTTGCAATTTTTTCAAAGTCCCTTCAAAATATTCCAATTTTTGTCCCAATTCTTCCCATTCCCATTGAAACTTTTCAAATCCCTCTCAAAATTGTTGAAATTCTGTTGAAGCTTTTAAAATTCTCTCTAGAATTTTCAAAATCCATGTCCACATGTTTACAATTTCACGTCAAAAATTTGCTAAAATTCCAGTTGCAATTTTTTCAAAGTCCCTTAAAAATTTTCCAATTTTTGTCCCAATTCTTCCCATTCCCATTGAAACTTTTCAAATCCCTCTCAAAATCGTTGAAATTCTGTTGAAGCTTTTAAAATTCTCTCTAGAATTTTCAAAATCCATGTCCACATGTTTACAATTTCACGTCAAAAAATGGCTAAAATTCCAGTTGAAATTAAGTCCCTTAAAAATTTTCCAATTTTTGTCCCAATTCTTCCCATTCCCATTGAAACTTTTCAAATCCCTCTCCAAATTGTTGAAATTCTCTTGAAGCTTTTAAAATTCTCTCTAGAATTTTCAAAATCCATGTCCACATGTTTACAATTTCACGTCAAAAAATGGCTAAAATTCCAGTTGAAATTTTTTCAAAGTCCCTTAAAAATTTTCCAATTTTTGTCCCAATTCTTCCCATTCCCATTGAAACTTTTCAAATCCCTCTCTAAATTGTTGAAATTCTGTTGAAGCTTTTAAAATTCTCTCTAGAATTTTCAAAATCCATGTCCACATGTTTACAATTTCACGTCAAAAAATTGCTAAAATTCCAGTTGAAATTTTTTCAAAGTCCCTTAAAAATTTTCCAATTTTTGTCCCAATTCTTCCCATTCCCATTGAAACTTTTCAAATCCCTCTCCAAATTGTTGAAATTCTGTTGAAGCTTTTAAAATTCTCTCTAGAATTTTCAAAATCCATGTCCACATGTTTACAATTTCACGTCAAAAAATTGCTAAAATTCCAGTTGAAATTTTTTCAAAGTCCCTTAAAAATTTTCCAATTTTTGTCCCAATTCTTCCCATTCCCATTGAAACTTTTCAAATCCCTCTCCAAATTGTTGAAATTCTGTTGAAGCTTTTAAAATTCTCTCTAGAATTTTCAAAATCCATGTCCACATGTTTACAATTTCACGTCAAAAAATTGCTAAAATTCCAGTTGAAATTTTTTCAAAGTCCCTTAAAAATTTTCCAATTTTTGTCCCAATTCTTCCCATTCCCATTGAAACTTTTCAAATCCCTCTCCAAATTGTTGAAATTCTCTTGAAGCTTTTAAAAATCTCTCTAGAATTTTCAAAATCCATGTCCACATGTTTACAATTTCACGTCAAAAAATGGCTAAAATTCCAGTTGCAATTTTTTCAAAGTCCCTTCAAAATATTCCAATTTTTGTCCCAATTCTTCCCATTCCCATTGAAACTTTTCAAATCCCTCTCAAAAATGTTGAAATTCTGTTGAAGCTTTTAAAATTCTCTCTAGAATTTTCAAAATCCATGTCCACATGTTTACAATTTCACGTCAAAAATTTGCTAAAATTCCAGTTGCAATTTTTTCAAAGTCCCTTAAAAATTTTCCAATTTTTGTCCCAATTCTTCCCATTCCCATTGAAACTTTTCAAATCCCTCTCAAAATCGTTGAAATTCTGTTGAAGCTTTTAAAATTCTCTCTAGAATTTTCAAAATCCATGTCCACATGTTTACAATTTCACGTCAAAAAATGGCTAAAATTCCAGTTGAAATTAAGTCCCTTAAAAATTTTCCAATTTTTGTCCCAATTCTTCCCATTCCCATTGAAACTTTTCAAATCCCTCTCCAAATTGTTGAAATTCTGTTGAAGCTTTTAAAATTCTCTCTAGAAGTTTCAAAATCCATGTCCACATGTTTACAATTTCACGTCAAAAATTTGCTAAAATTCCAGTTGAAATTTTTTCAAAGTCCCTTAAAAATTTTCCAATTTTTGTCCCAATTCTTCCCATTCCCATTGAAACTTTTCAAATCCCTCTCAAAATCGTTGAAATTCTGTTGAAGCTTTTAAAATTCTCTCTAGAATTTTCAAAATCCATGTCCACATGTTTACAATTTCACGTCAAAAAATTGCTAAAATTCCAGTTGAAATTAAGTCCCTTAAAAATTTTCCAATTTTTGTCCCAATTCTTCCCATTCCCATTGAAACTTTTCAAATCCCTCTCCAAATTGTTGAAATTCTGTTGAAGCTTTTAAAATTCTCACTAGAAGTTTCAAAATCCATGTCCACATGTTTACAATTTCACGTCAAAAAATTGCTAAAATTCCAGTTGAAATTTTTTCAAAGTCCCTTAAAAATTTTCCAATTTTTGTCCCAATTCTTCCCATTCCCATTGAAACTTTTCAAATCCCTCTCAAAATTGTTGAAATTCTGTTGAAGCTTTTAAAATTCTCTCTAGAATTTTCAAAATCCATGTCCACATGTTTACAATTTCACGTCAAAAAATTGCTAAAATTCCAGTTGAAATTAAGTCCCTGAAAAATTTTCCAATTTTTGTCCCAATTCTTCCCATTCCCATTGAAACTTTTCAAATCCCTCTCCAAATTGTTGAAATTCTGTTGAAGCTTTTAAAATTCTCTCTAGAAGTTTCAAAATCCATGTCCACATGTTTACAATTTCACGTCAAAAAATTGCTAAAATTCCAGTTGAAATTTTTTCAAAGTCCCTTCAAAATTTTCCAATTTTTGTCCCAATTCTTCCCATTCCCATTGAAACTTTTCAAATCCCTCTCAAAATTGTTGAAATTCTGTTGAAGCTTTTAAAATTCTCTCTAGAATTTTCAAAATCCATGTCCACATGTTTACAATTTCACGTCCAAATTGCTAAAATTCCAGTTGAAATTTTTTCAAAGTCCCTTAAAAATTTTCCAATTTTTGTCCCAATTCTTCCCATTCCCATTGAAACTTTTCAAATCCCTCTCAAAATTGTTGAAATTCTCTTGAAGCTTTTAAAATTCTCTCTAGAATTTTCAAAATCCACTTCAACATGTTTACAATTTCACGTCAAAAAATGGCTAAAATTCCAGTTGAAATTTTTTCAAAGTCCCTTAAAAATTTTCCAATTTTTGTCCCAATTCTTCCCATTCCCATTGAAACTTTTCAAATCCCTCTCCAAATTGTTGAAATTCTCTTGAAGCTTTTAAAATTCTCTCTAGAATTTTCAAAATCCATGTCCACATGTTTACAATTTCACGTCAAAAAATGGCTAAAATTCCAGTTGAAATTTTTTCAAAGTCCCTTAAAAATTTTCCAATTTTTGTCCCAATTCTTCCCATTCCCATTGAAACTTTTCAAATCCCTCTCTAAATTGTTGAAATTCTGTTGAAGCTTTTAAAATTCTCTCTAGAATTTTCAAAATCCATGTCCACATGTTTACAATTTCACGTCAAAAAATTGCTAAAATTCCAGTTGAAATTTTTTCAAAGTCCCTTAAAAATTTTCCAATTTTTGTCCCAATTCTTCCCATTCCCATTGAAACTTTTCAAATCCCTCTCAAAATTGTTGAAATTCTGTTGAAGCTTTTAAAATTCTCTCTAGAATTTTCAAAATCCATGTCCACATGTTTACAATTTCACGTCAAAAAATTGCTAAAATTCCAGTTGAAATTTTTTCAAAGTCCCTTAAAATTTTTCCAATTTTTGTCCCAATTCTTCCCATTCCCATTGAAACTTTTCAAATCCCTCTCCAAATTGTTGAAATTCTGTTGAAGCTTTTAAAATTCTCTCTAGAATTTTCAAAATCCATGTCCACATGTTTACAATTTCACGTCAAAAAATTGCTAAAATTCCAGTTGAAATTTTTTCAAAGTCCCTTAAAAATTTTCCAATTTTTGTCCCAATTCTTCCCATTCCCATTGAAACTTTTCAAATCCCTCTCCAAATTGTTGAAATTCTCTTGAAGCTTTTAAAAATCTCTCTAGAATTTTCAAAATCCATGTCCACATGTTTACAATTTCACGTCAAAAAATGGCTAAAATTCCAGTTGCAATTTTTTCAAAGTCCCTTCAAAATTTTCCAATTTTTGTCCCAATTCTTCCCATTCCCATTGAAACTTTTCAAATCCCTCTCAAAATTGTTGAAATTCTCTTGAAGCTTTTAAAATTCTCTCTAGAATTTTCAAAATCCATGTCCACATGTTTACAATTTCACGTCAAAAATTTGCTAAAATTCCAGTTGCAATTTTTTCAAAGTCCCTTAAAAATTTTCCAATTTTTGTCCCAATTCTTCCCATTCCCATTGAAACTTTTCAAATCCCTCTCAAAATCGTTGAAATTCTGTTGAAGCTTTTAAAATTCTCTCTAGAATTTTCAAAATCCATGTCCACATGTTTACAATTTCACGTCAAAAAATGGCTAAAATTCCAGTTGAAATTAAGTCCCTTAAAAATTTTCCAATTTTTGTCCCAATTCTTCCCATTCCCATTGAAACTTTTCAAATCCCTCTCCAAATTGTTGAAATTCTGTTGAAGCTTTTAAAATTCTCTCTAGAAGTTTCAAAATCCATGTCCACATGTTTACAATTTCACGTCAAAAATTTGCTAAAATTCCAGTTGCAATTTTTTCAAAGTCCCTTAAAAATTTTCCAATTTTTGTCCCAATTCTTCCCATTCCCATTGAAACTTTTCAAATCCCTCTCAAAATCGTTGAAATTCTGTTGAAGCTTTTA
The DNA here is from genome assembly GCF_964273445.1 of Streptopelia decaocto. Classification (NCBI taxonomy): domain Eukaryota; kingdom Metazoa; phylum Chordata; class Aves; order Columbiformes; family Columbidae; genus Streptopelia; species Streptopelia decaocto. Next base: position 25,227 of record NW_028116516.1, on the reverse strand, counting down.
AAATTCTCTCTAGAATTTTCAAAATCCATGTCCACATGTTTACAATTTCACGTCAAAAAATTGCTAAAATTCCAGTTGAAATTAAGTCCCTTAAAAATTTTCCAATTTTTGTCCCAATTCTTCCCATTCCCATTGAAACTTTTCAAATCCCTCTCCAAATTGTTGAAATTCTGTTGAAGCTTTTAAAATTCTCTCTAGAATTTTCAAAATCCATGTCCACATGTTTACAATTTCACGTCAAAAAATTGCTAAAATTCCAGTTGAAATTTTTTCAAAGTCCCTTCAAAATTTTCCAATTTTTGTCCCAATTCTTCCCATTCCCATTGAAACTTTTCAAATCCCTCTCAAAATTGTTGAAATTCTGTTGAAGCTTTTAAAATTCTCTCTAGAATTTTCAAAATCCATGTCCACATGTTTACAATTTCACGTCAAAAAATTGCTAAAATTCCAGTTGCAATTTTTTCAAAGTCCCTTAAAAATTTTCCAATTTTTGTCCCAATTCTTCCCATTCCCATTGAAACTTTTCAAATCCCTCTCAAAATTGTTGAAATTCTCTTGAAGCTTTTAAAATTCTCTCTAGAAGTTTCAAAATCCATGTCCACATGTTTACAATTTCACGTCAAAAAATGGCTAAAATTCCAGTTGAAATTTTTTCAAAGTCCCTTAAAAATTTTCCAATTTTTGTCCCAATTCTTCCCATTCCCATTGAAACTTTTCAAATCCCTCTCAAAATTGTTGAAATTCTGTTGAAGCTTTTAAAATTCTCTCTAGAAGTTTCAAAATCCATGTCCACATGTTTACAATTTCACGTCAAAAAATTGCTAAAATTCCAGTTGAAATTTTTTCAAAGTCCCTTAAAAATTTTCCAATTTTTGTCCCAATTCTTCCCATTCCCATTGAAACTTTTCAAATCCCTCTCCAAATTGTTGAAATTCTGTTGAAGCTTTTAAAATTCTCTCTAGAATTTTCAAAATCCATGTCCACATGTTTACAATTTCACGTCCAAATTGCTAAAATTCCAGTTGAAATTTTTTCAAAGTCCCTTAAAAATTTTCCAATTTTTGTCCCAATTCTTCCCATTCCCATTGAAACTTTTCAAATCCCTCTCAAAATTGTTGAAATTCTCTTGAAGCTTTTAAAATTCTCTCTAGAATTTTCAAAATCCACTTCAACATGTTTACAATTTCACGTCAAAAAATGGCTAAAATTCCAGTTGAAATTTTTTCAAAGTCCCTTAAAAATTTTCCAATTTTTGTCCCAATTCTTCCCATTCCCATTGAAACTTTTCAAATCCCTCTCAAAATTGTTGAAATTCTGTTGAAGCTTTTAAAATTCTCTCTAGAATTTTCAAAATCCACTTCAACATGTTTACGATTTCACATCAAAAAATTGCTAAAATTCCAGTTGAAATTTTTTCAAAGTCCCTTAAATATTTTCCAATTTTTGTCCCAATTCTTCCCATTCCCATTGAAACTTTTCAAATCCCTCTCCAAATTGTTGAAATTCTCTTGAAGCTTTTAAAATTCTCTCTAGAATTTTCAAAATCCACTTCAACATGTTTACAATTTCACGTCAAAAAATTGCTAAAATTCCAGTTGAAATTTTTTCAAAGTCCCTTCAAAATTTTCCAATTTTTGTCCCAATTCTTCCCATTCCCATTGAAACTTTTCAAATCCCTCTCAAAATTGTTGAAATTCTGTTGAAGCTTTTAAAATTCTCTCTAGAATTTTCAAAATCCATGTCCACATGTTTACGATTTCACGTCAAAAAATTGCTAAAATTCCAGTTGAAATTTTTTCAAAGTCCCTTAAAAATTTTCCAATTTTTGTCCCAATTCTTCCCATTCCCATTGAAACTTTTCAAATCCCTCTCAAAATTGTTGAAATTCTGTTGAAGCTTTTAAAATTCTCTCTAGAATTTTCAAAATCCATGTCCACATGTTTACAATTTCACGTCAAAAAATTGCTAAAATTCCAGTTGAAATTTTTTCAAAGTCCCTTAAAAATTTTCCAATTTTTGTCCCAATTCTTCCCATTCCCATTGAAACTTTTCAAATCCCTCTCAAAATTGTTGAAATTCTCTTGAAGCTTTTAAAATTCTCTCTAGAATTTTCAAAATCCATGTCCACATGTTTACAATTTCACGTCAAAAAATTGCTAAAATTCCAGTTGAAATTAAGTCCCTTAAAAATTTTCCAATTTTTGTCCCAATTCTTCCCATTCCCATTGAAACTTTTCAAATCCCTCTCAAAATTGTTGAAATTCTGTTGAAGCTTTTAAAATTCTCTCTAGAAGTTTCAAAATCCATGTCCACATGTTTACAATTTCACGTCAAAAAATTGCTAAAATTCCAGTTGCAATTTTTTCAAAGTCCCTTAAAAATTTTCCAATTTTTGTCCCAATTCTTCCCATTCCCATTGAAACTTTTCAAATCCCTCTCCAAATTGTTGAAATTCTGTTGAAGCTTTTAAAATTCTCTCTAGAATTTTCAAAATCCATGTCCACATGTTTACAATTTCACGTCAAAAAATTGCTAAAATTCCAGTTGAAATTTTTTCAAAGTCCCTTCAAAATTTTCCAATTTTTGTCCCAATTCTTCCCATTCCCATTGAAACTTTTCAAATCCCTCTCAAAATTGTTGAAATTCTCTTGAAGCTTTTAAAATTCTCTCTAGAATTTTCAAAATCCATGTCCACATGTTTACAATTTCACGTCAAAAATTTGCTAAAATTCCAGTTGCAATTTTTTCAAAGTCCCTTAAAAATTTTCCAATTTTTGTCCCAATTCTTCCCATTCCCATTGAAACTTTTCAAATCCCTCTCAAAATCGTTGAAATTCTGTTGAAGCTTTTAAAATTCTCTCTAGAATTTTCAAAATCCATGTCCACATGTTTACAATTTCACGTCAAAAAATGGCTAAAATTCCAGTTGAAATTAAGTCCCTTAAAAATTTTCCAATTTTTGTCCCAATTCTTCCCATTCCCATTGAAACTTTTCAAATCCCTCTCCAAATTGTTGAAATTCTGTTGAAGCTTTTAAAATTCTCTCTAGAAGTTTCAAAATCCATGTCCACATGTTTACAATTTCACGTCAAAAATTTGCTAAAATTCCAGTTGCAATTTTTTCAAAGTCCCTTAAAAATTTTCCAATTTTTGTCCCAATTCTTCCCATTCCCATTGAAACTTTTCAAATCCCTCTCAAAATCGTTGAAATTCTGTTGAAGCTTTTAAAATTCTCTCTAGAATTTTCAAAATCCATGTCCACATGTTTACAATTTCACGTCAAAAAATTGCTAAAATTCCAGTTGAAATTAAGTCCCTTAAAAATTTTCCAATTTTTGTCCCAATTCTTCCCATTCCCATTGAAACTTTTCAAATCCCTCTCCAAATTGTTGAAATTCTGTTGAAGCTTTTAAAATTCTCTCTAGAATTTTCAAAATCCATGTCCACATGTTTACAATTTCACGTCAAAAAATTGCTAAAATTCCAGTTGAAATTTTTTCAAAGTCCCTTCAAAATTTTCCAATTTTTGTCCCAATTCTTCCCATTCCCATTGAAACTTTTCAAATCCCTCTCAAAATTGTTGAAATTCTGTTGAAGCTTTTAAAATTCTCTCTAGAATTTTCAAAATCCATGTCCACATGTTTACAATTTCACGTCAAAAAATTGCTAAAATTCCAGTTGCAATTTTTTCAAAGTCCCTTAAAAATTTTCCAATTTTTGTCCCAATTCTTCCCATTCCCATTGAAACTTTTCAAATCCCTCTCAAAATTGTTGAAATTCTCTTGAAGCTTTTAAAATTCTCTCTAGAAGTTTCAAAATCCATGTCCACATGTTTACAATTTCACGTCAAAAAATGGCTAAAATTCCAGTTGAAATTTTTTCAAAGTCCCTTAAAAATTTTCCAATTTTTGTCCCAATTCTTCCCATTCCCATTGAAACTTTTCAAATCCCTCTCAAAATTGTTGAAATTCTGTTGAAGCTTTTAAAATTCTCTCTAGAAGTTTCAAAATCCATGTCCACATGTTTACAATTTCACGTCAAAAAATTGCTAAAATTCCAGTTGAAATTTTTTCAAAGTCCCTTAAAAATTTTCCAATTTTTGTCCCAATTCTTCCCATTCCCATTGAAACTTTTCAAATCCCTCTCCAAATTGTTGAAATTCTGTTGAAGCTTTTAAAATTCTCTCTAGAATTTTCAAAATCCATGTCCACATGTTTACAATTTCACGTCCAAATTGCTAAAATTCCAGTTGAAATTTTTTCAAAGTCCCTTAAAAATTTTCCAATTTTTGTCCCAATTCTTCCCATTCCCATTGAAACTTTTCAAATCCCTCTCAAAATTGTTGAAATTCTCTTGAAGCTTTTAAAATTCTCTCTAGAATTTTCAAAATCCACTTCAACATGTTTACAATTTCACGTCAAAAAATGGCTAAAATTCCAGTTGAAATTTTTTCAAAGTCCCTTAAAAATTTTCCAATTTTTGTCCCAATTCTTCCCATTCCCATTGAAACTTTTCAAATCCCTCTCAAAATTGTTGAAATTCTGTTGAAGCTTTTAAAATTCTCTCTAGAATTTTCAAAATCCACTTCAACATGTTTACGATTTCACATCAAAAAATTGCTAAAATTCCAGTTGAAATTTTTTCAAAGTCCCTTAAATATTTTCCAATTTTTGTCCCAATTCTTCCCATTCCCATTGAAACTTTTCAAATCCCTCTCCAAATTGTTGAAATTCTCTTGAAGCTTTTAAAATTCTCTCTAGAATTTTCAAAATCCACTTCAACATGTTTACAATTTCACGTCAAAAAATTGCTAAAATTCCAGTTGAAATTTTTTCAAAGTCCCTTCAAAATTTTCCAATTTTTGTCCCAATTCTTCCCATTCCCATTGAAACTTTTCAAATCCCTCTCAAAATTGTTGAAATTCTGTTGAAGCTTTTAAAATTCTCTCTAGAATTTTCAAAATCCATGTCCACATGTTTACGATTTCACGTCAAAAAATTGCTAAAATTCCAGTTGAAATTTTTTCAAAGTCCCTTAAAAATTTTCCAATTTTTGTCCCAATTCTTCCCATTCCCATTGAAACTTTTCAAATCCCTCTCAAAATTGTTGAAATTCTGTTGAAGCTTTTAAAATTCTCTCTAGAATTTTCAAAATCCATGTCCACATGTTTACAATTTCACGTCAAAAAATTGCTAAAATTCCAGTTGAAATTTTTTCAAAGTCCCTTAAAAATTTTCCAATTTTTGTCCCAATTCTTCCCATTCCCATTGAAACTTTTCAAATCCCTCTCAAAATTGTTGAAATTCTCTTGAAGCTTTTAAAATTCTCTCTAGAATTTTCAAAATCCATGTCCACATGTTTACAATTTCACGTCAAAAAATTGCTAAAATTCCAGTTGAAATTAAGTCCCTTAAAAATTTTCCAATTTTTGTCCCAATTCTTCCCATTCCCATTGAAACTTTTCAAATCCCTCTCAAAATTGTTGAAATTCTGTTGAAGCTTTTAAAATTCTCTCTAGAAGTTTCAAAATCCATGTCCACATGTTTACAATTTCACGTCAAAAAATTGCTAAAATTCCAGTTGCAATTTTTTCAAAGTCCCTTAAAAATTTTCCAATTTTTGTCCCAATTCTTCCCATTCCCATTGAAACTTTTCAAATCCCTCTCCAAATTGTTGAAATTCTGTTGAAGCTTTTAAAATTCTCTCTAGAATTTTCAAAATCCATGTCCACATGTTTACAATTTCACGTCAAAAAATTGCTAAAATTCCAGTTGAAATTTTTTCAAAGTCCCTTAAAAATTTTCCAATTTTTGTCCCAATTCTTCCCATTCCCATTGAAACTTTTCAAATCCCTCTCCAAATTGTTGAAATTCTCTTGAAGCTTTTAAAATTCTCTCTAGAATTTTCAAAATCCACTTCAACATGTTTACGATTTCACATCAAAAAATTGCTAAAATTCCAGTTGAAATTTTTTCAAAGTCCCTTAAATATTTTCCAATTTTTGTCCCAATTCTTCCCATTCCCATTGAAACTTTTCAAATCCCTCTCAAAATTGTTGAAATTCTCTTGAAGCTTTTAAAATTCTCTCTAGAATTTTCAAAATCCACTTCAACATGTTTACAATTTCACGTCAAAAAATGGCTAAAATTCCAGTTGCAATTTTTTCAAAGTCCCTTAAAAATTTTCCAATTTTTGTCCCAATTCTTCCCATTCCCATTGAAACTTTTCAAATCCCTCTCAAAATTGTTGAAATTCTGTTGAAGCTTTTAAAATTCTCTCTAGAATTTTCAAAATCCATGTCCACATGTTTACGATTTCACGTCAAAAAATTGCTAAAATTCCAGTTGAAATTTTTTCAAAGTCCCTTAAAAATTTTCCAATTTTTGTCCCAATTCTTCCCATTCCCATTGAAACTTTTCAAATCCCTCTCAAAATTGTTGAAATTCTGTTGAAGCTTTTAAAATTCTCTCTAGAATTTTCAAAATCCATGTCCACATGTTCACAATTTCACGTCAAAAAATTGCTAAAATTCCAGTTGAAATTTTTTCAAAGTCCCTTAAAAATTTTCCAATTTTTGTCCCAATTCTTCCCATTCCCATTGAAACTTTTCAAATCCCTCTCCAAATTGTTGAAATTCTGTTGAAGCTTTTAAAATTCTCTCTAGAATTTTCAAAATCCATGTCCACATGTTTACAATTTCACGTCAAAAAATTGCTAAAATTCCAGTTGAAATTTTTTCAAAGTCCCTTCAAAATTTTCCAATTTTTGTCCCAATTCTTCCCATTCCCATTGAAACTTTTCAAATCCCTCTCCAAATTGTTGAAATTCTCTTGAAGCTTTTAAAAATCTCTCTAGAATTTTCAAAATCCATGTCCACATGTTTACAATTTCACGTCAAAAAATGGCTAAAATTCCAGTTGCAATTTTTTCAAAGTCCCTTCAAAATTTTCCAATTTTTGTCCCAATTCTTCCCATTCCCATTGAAACTTTTCAAATCCCTCTCAAAAATGTTGAAATTCTGTTGAAGCTTTTAAAATTCTCTCTAGAATTTTCAAAATCCATGTCCACATGTTTACAATTTCACGTCAAAAATTTGCTAAAATTCCAGTTGCAATTTTTTCAAAGTCCCTTAAAAATTTTCCAATTTTTGTCCCAATTCTTCCCATTCCCATTGAAACTTTTCAAATCCCTCTCAAAATCGTTGAAATTCTGTTGAAGCTTTTAAAATTCTCTCTAGAATTTTCAAAATCCATGTCCACATGTTTACAATTTCACGTCAAAAAATTGCTAAAATTCCAGTTGAAATTAAGTCCCTTCAAAATTTTCCAATTTTTGTCCCAATTCTTCCCATTCCCATTGAAACTTTTCAAATCCCTCTCCAAATTGTTGAAATTCTGTTGAAGCTTTTAAAATTCTCTCTAGAAGTTTCAAAATCCATGTCCACATGTTTACAATTTCACGTCAAAAATTTGCTAAAATTCCAGTTGCAATTTTTTCAAAGTCCCTTAAAAATTTTCCAATTTTTGTCCCAATTCTTCCCATTCCCATTGAAACTTTTCAAATCCCTCTCCAAATCGTTGAAATTCTGTTGAAGCTTTTAAAATTCTCTCTAGAATTTTCAAAATCCATGTCCACATGTTTACAATTTCACGTCAAAAAATTGCTAAAATTCCAGTTGAAATTAAGTCCCTTAAAAATTTTCCAATTTTTGTCCCAATTCTTCCCATTCCCATTGAAACTTTTCAAATCCCTCTCAAAATTGTGGAAATTCTGTTGAAGCTTTTAAAATTCTCTCTAGAATTTTCAAAATCCATGTCCACATGTTTACAATTTCACGTCAAAAAATTGCTAAAATTCCAGTTGAAATTTTTTCAAAGTCCCTTAAAAATTTTCCAATTTTTGTCCCAATTCTTCCCATTCCCATTGAAACTTTTCAAATCCCTCTCCAAATTGTTGAAATTCTGTTGAAGCTTTTAAAAATCTCTCTAGAATTTTCAAAATCCATGTCCACATGTTTACAATTTCACGTCAAAAAATTGCTAAAATTCCAGTTGAAATTAAGTCCCTGAAAAATTTTCCAATTTTTGTCCCAATTCTTCCCATTCCCATTGAAACTTTTCAAATCCCTCTCCAAATTGTTGAAATTCTGTTGAAGCTTTTAAAATTCTCTCTAGAAGTTTCAAAATCCATGTCCACATGTTTACAATTTCACGTCAAAAAATTGCTAAAATTCCAGTTGAAATTTTTTCAAAGTCCCTTCAAAATTTTCCAATTTTTGTCCCAATTCTTCCCATTCCCATTGAAACTTTTCAAATCCCTCTCAAAATTGTTGAAATTCTGTTGAAGCTTTTAAAATTCTCTCTAGAATTTTCAAAATCCATGTCCACATGTTTACAATTTCACGTCAAAAAATTGCTAAAATTCCAGTTGCAATTTTTTCAAAGTCCCTTAAAAATTTTCCAATTTTTGTCCCAATTCTTCCCATTCCCATTGAAACTTTTCAAATCCCTCTCAAAATTGTTGAAATTCTGTTGAAGCTTTTAAAATTCTCTCTAGAATTTTCAAAATCCACTTCAACATGTTTACAATTTCACGTCAAAAAATGGCTAAAATTCCAGTTGAAATTTTTTCAAAGTCCCTTAAAAATTTTCCAATTTTTGTCCCAATTCTTCCCATTCCCATTGAAACTTTTCAAATCCCTCTCAAAATTGTTGAAATTCTCTTGAAGCTTTTAAAATTCTCTCTAGAATTTTCAAAATCCACTTCAACATGTTTACAATTTCACGTCAAAAAATGGCTAAAATTCCAGTTGAAATTTTTTCAAAGTCCCTTAAAAATTTTCCAATTTTTGTCCCAATTCTTCCCATTCCCATTGAAACTTTTCAAATCCCTCTCCAAATTGTTGAAATTCTGTTGAAGCTTTTAAAATTCTCTCTAGAATTTTCAAAATCCACTTCAACATGTTTACGATTTCACGTCAAAAAATTGCTAAAATTCCAGTTGAAATTTTTTCAAAGTCCTTAAATATTTTCCAATTTTTGTCCCAATTCTTCCCATTCCCATTGAAACTTTTCAAATCCCTCTCAAAATTGTTGAAATTCTCTTGAGCTTTTAAAATTCTCTCTAGAATTTTCAAAATCCACTTCACATGTTTACAATTTCACGTCAAAAAATTGCTAAAATTCCAGTTGAAATTTTTTCAAAGTCCCTTAAAAATTTTCCAATTTTTGTCCCAAATTCTTCCCATTCCCATTGAAACTTTTCAAATCCCTCTCAAAATTGTTGAAATTCTGTTGAAGCTTTTAAAATTCTCTCTAGAATTTCAAAATCCATGTCCACATGTTTACGATTTCACGTCAAAAAATTGCTAAAATTCCAGTTGAAATTTTTTCAAAGTCCCTTAAAAATTTTCCAATTTTTGTCCCAATTCTTCCCATTCCCATTGAAACTTTTCAAATCCCTCTCAAAATTGTTGAAATTCTGTTGAAGCTTTAAAATTCTCTCTAGAATTTTCAAAATCCACTTCAACATGTTTACAATTTCACGTCAGAAAAATTGCTAAAATTCCAGTTGAAATTTTTCAAAGTCCCTTAAAATTTTCCAATTTTTGTCCCAATTCTTCCCATTCCCATTGAAACTTTTCAAATCCCTCTCAAAATTGTTGAAATTCTCTTGAAGCTTTTAAAATTCTCTCTAGAATTTTCAAAATCCATGTCCACATGTTTACAATTTCACGTCAAAAAATTGCTAAAATTCCAGTTGAAATTAAGTCCCTGAAAAATTTTCCAATTTTTGTCCCAATTCTTCCCATTCCCATTGAAACTTTTCAAATCCCTCTCCAAATTGTTGAAATTCTCTTGAAGCTTTTAAAATTCTCTCTAGAATTTTCAAAATCCACTTCAACATGTTTACAATTTCACGTCAAAAAATGGCTAAAATTCCAGTTGAAATTTTTTCAAAGTCCCTTAAAAATTTTCCAATTTTTGTCCCAATTCTTCCCATTCCCATTGAAACTTTTCAAATCCCTCTCAAAATTGTGGAAATTCTGTTGAAGCTTTTAAAATTCTCTCTAGAATTTTCAAAATCCATGTCCACATGTTTACAATTTCACGTCAAAAAATTGCTAAAATTCCAGTTGAAATTTTTTCAAAGTCCCTTAAAAATTTTCCAATTTTTGTCCCAATTCTTCCCATTCCCATTGAAACTTTTCAAATCCCTCTCCAAATTGTTGAAATTCTGTTGAAGCTTTTAAAATTCTCTCTAGAAGTTTCAAAATCCATGTCCACATGTTTACAATTTCACGTCAAAAAATTGCTAAAATTCCAGTTGAAATTTTTTCAAAGTCCCTTCAAAATTTTCCAATTTTTGTCCCAATTCTTCCCATTCCCATTGAAACTTTTCAAATCCCTCTCCAAATTGTTGAAATTCTGTTGAAGCTTTTAAAATTCTCTCTAGAATTTTCAAAATCCATGTCCACATGTTTACAACTTCACGTCAAAAAATTGCTAAAATTCCAGTTGAAATTTTTTCAAAGTCCCTTCAAAATTTTCCAATTTTTGTCCCAATTCTTCCCATTCCCATTGAAACTTTTCAAATCCCTCTCAAAATTGTTGAAATTCTCTTGAAGCTTTTAAAAATCTCTCTAGAATTTTCAAAATCCATGTCCACATTTTTACAATTTCACATCAAAAAATGGCTAAAATTCCAGTTGCAATTTTTTCAAAGTCCCTTCAAAATTTTCCAATTTTTGTCCCAATTCTTCCCATTCCCATTGAAACTTTTCAAATCCCTCTCAAAATTGTTGAAATTCTGTTGAAGCTTTTAAAATTCTCTCTAGAATTTTCAAAATCCATGTCCACATGTTTACAATTTCACGTCAAAAATTTGCTAAAATTCCAGTTGCAATTTTTTCAAAGTCCCTTAAAAATTTTCCCATTTTTGTCCCAATTCTTCCCATTCCCATTGAAACTTTTCAAATCCCTCTCAAAATCGTTGAAATTCTGTTGAAGCTTTTAAAATTCTCTCTAGAATTTTCAAAATCCATGTCCACATGTTTACAATTTCACGTCAAAAAATGGCTAAAATTCCAGTTGAAATTAAGTCCCTTAAAAATTTTCCAATTTTTGTCCCAATTCTTCCCATTCCCATTGAAACTTTTCAAATCCCTCTCCAAATTGTTGAAATTCTGTTGAAGCTTTTAAAATTCTCTCTAGAATTTTCAAAATCCACTTCAACATGTTTACAATTTCACGTCAAAAAATTGCTAAAATTCCAGTTGAAATTTTTTCAAAGTCCCTTAAAAATTTTCCAATTTTTGTCCCAATTCTTCCCATTCCCATTGAAACTTTTCAAATCCCTCTCAAAATTGTTGAAATTCTGTTGAAGCTTTTAAAATTCTCTCTAGAATTTTCAAAATCCATGTCCACATGTTTACGATTTCACGTCAAAAAATTGCTAAAATTCCAGTTGAAATTTTTTCAAAGTCCCTTAAAAATTTTCCAATTTTTGTCCCAATTCTTCCCATTCCCATTGAAACTTTTCAAATCCCTCTCAAAATTGTTGAAATTCTGTTGAAGCTTTTAAAATTCTCTCTAGAATTTTCAAAATCCACTTCAACATGTTTACAATTTCACGTCAGAAAATGGCTAAAATTCCAGTTGAAATTTTTTCAAAGTCCCTTAAAAATTTTCCAATTTTTGTCCCAATTCTTCCCATTCCCATTGAAACTTTTCAAATCCCTCTCAAAATTGTTGAAATTCTGTTGAAGCTTTTAAAATTCTCTCTAGAATTTTCAAAATCCACTTCAACATGTTTACAATTTCACGTCAAAAAATTGCTAAAATTCCAGTTGAAATTAAGTCCCTTAAAAATTTTCCAATTTTTGTCCCAATTCTTCCCATTCCTATTGAAACTTTTCAAATCCCTCTCAAAATTGTTGAAATTCTCTTGAAGCTTTTAAAATTCTCTCTAGAATTTTCAAAATCCATGTCCACATGTTTACAATTTCACGTCAAAAAATTGCTAAATTTCCAGTTGAAATTTTTTCAAAGTCCCTTAAAAATTTGCCAATTTTTGTCCCAATTCTTCCCATTCCCATTGAAACTTTTCAAATCCCTCTCCAAATTGTTGAAATTCTCTTGAAGCTTTTAAAATTCTCTCTAGAATTTTCAAAATCCATGTCCACATGTTTACAATTTCACGTCAAAAAATTGCTAAAATTCCAGTTGAAATTTTTTCAAAGTCCCTTAAAAATTTTCCAATTTTTGTCCCAATTCTTCCCATTCCCATTGAAACTTTTCAAATCCCTCTCTAAATTGTTGAAATTCTGTTGAAGCTTTTAAAATTCTCTCTAGAATTTTCAAAATCCATGTCCACATGTTTACAATTTCACGTCAAAAATTGCTAAAATTCCAGTTGCAATTTTTTCAAAGTCCCTTAAAAATTTTTCAATTTTTGTCCCAATTCTTCCCATTCCCATTGAAACTTTTCAAATCCCTCTCCAAATTGTTGAAATTCTGTTGAAGCTTTTAAAATTCTCTCTAGAATTTTCGAAATCCATGTCCACATGTTTACAATTTCACGTCAAAAATTGCTAAAATTCCAGTTGAAATTTTTTCAAAGTCCCTTAAAAATTTTCCAATTTTTGTCCCAATTCTTCCCATTCCCATTGAAACTTTTCAAATCCCTCTCCAAATTGTTGAAATTCTGTTGAAGCTTTTAAAATTCTCTCTAGAATTTTCAAAATCCATGTCCACATGTTACAATTTCACGTCAAAAAATTGCTAAAATTCCAGTTGAAATTAAGTCCCTTAAAAATTTTCCAATTTTTGTCCCAATTCTTCCCATTCCCATTGAAACTTTTCAAATCCCCTCCAAATTGTTGAAATTCTGTTGAAGCTTTTAAAATTCTCTCTAGAATTTTCAAAATCCATGTCCACATGTTTACAATTTCACGTCAAAAAATGGCTAAAATTCCAGTTGAAATTTTTTCAAAGTCCCTTAAAAATTTGCAATTTTTGTCCCAATTCTTCCCATTCCCATTGAAACTTTTCAAATCCCTCTCCAAATTGTTGAAATTCTCTTGAAGCTTTTAAAATTCTCTCTAGAATTTTCAAAATCCATGTCCACATGTTTACAATTTCACGTCAAAAAATTGCTAAAATTCCAGTTGAAATTTTTTCAAAGTCCCTTAAAAATTTTCCAATTTTTGTCCCAATTCTTCCCATTCCCATTGAAACTTTTCAAATCCCTCTCTAAATTGTTGAAATTCTGTTGAAGCTTTTAAAATTCTCTCTAGAATTTTCAAAATCCATGTCCACATGTTTACAATTTCACGTCAAAAAATTGCTAAAATTCCAGTTGAAATTTTTTCAAAGTCCCTTAAAAATTTTTCAATTTTTGTCCCAATTCTTCCCATTCCCATTGAAACTTTTCAAATCCCTCTCCAAATTGTTGAAATTCTGTTGAAGCTTTTAAAATTCTCTCTAGAATTTTCGAAATCCATGTCCACATGTTTACAATTTCACGTCAAAAAATTGCTAAAATTCCAGTTGAAATTTTTTCAAAGTCCCTTAAAAATTTTCCAATTTTTGTCCCAATTCTTCCCATTCCCATTGAAACTTTTCAAATCCCTCTCCAAATTGTTGAAATTCTGTTGAAGCTTTTAAAATTCTCTCTAGAATTTTCAAAATCCATGTCCACATGTTTACAATTTCACGTCAAAAAATTTGCTAAAATTCCAGTTGCAATTTTTTCAAAGTCCCTTAAAAATTTTCCAATTTTTGTCCCAATTCTTCCCATTCCCATTGAAACTTTTCAAATCCCTCTCCAAATTGTTGAAATTCTGTTGAAGCTTTTAAAATTCTCTCTAGAAGTTTCAAAATCCATGTCCACATGTTTACAATTTCACGTCAAAAAATTGCTAAAATTCCAGTTGAAATTTTTTCAAAGTCCCTTAAAAATTTGCCAATTTTTGTCCCAATTCTTCCCATTCCCATTGAAACTTTTCAAATCCCTCTCCAAATTGTTGAAATTCTGTTGAAGCTTTTAAAATTCTCTCTAGAATTTTCAAAATCCATGTCCACATGTTTACAATTTCACGTCAAAAAATTGCTAAAATTCCAGTTGAAATTAAGTCCCTTAAAAATTTTCCAATTTTTGTCCCAATTCTTCCCATTCCCATTGAAACTTTTCAAATCCCTCTCCAAATTGTTGAAATTCTCTTGAAGCTTTTAAAATTCTCTCTAGAATTTTCAAAATCCATGTCCACATGTTTACAATTTCACGTCAAAAAATGGCTAAAATTCCAGTTGAAATTTTTTCAAAGTCCCTGAAAAATTTTCCAATTTTTGTCCCAATTCTTCCCATTCCCATTGAAACTTTTCAAATCCCTCTCCAAATTGTTGAAATTCTGTTGAAGCTTTTAAAATTCTCTCTAGAATTTTCAAAATCCATGTCCACATGTTTACAATTTCACGTCAAAAAATGGCTAAAATTCCAGTTGAAATTTTTCAAAGTCCCTTAAAAATTTTCCAATTTTTGTCCCAATTCTTCCCATTCCCATTGAAACTTTTCAAATCCCTCTCCAAATTGTTGAAATTCTCTTGAAGCTTTTAAAATTCTCTCTAGAATTTTCAAAATCCATGTCCACATGTTTACAATTTCACGTCAAAAAATGGCTAAAATTCCAGTTGAAATTTTTTCAAAGTCCCTTAAAAATTTTCCAATTTTTGTCCCAATTCTTCCCATTCCCATTGAAACTTTTCAAATCCCTCTCTAAATTGTTGAAATTCTGTTGAAGCTTTTAAAATTCTCTCTAGAATTTTCAAAATCCATGTCCACATGTTTACAATTTCACGTCAAAAAATTGCTAAAATTCCAGTTGAAATTTTTTCAAAGTCCCTTAAAAATTTTCCAATTTTTGTCCCAATTCTTCCCATTCCCATTGAAACTTTTCAAATCCCTCTCCAAATTGTTGAAATTCTGTTGAAGCTTTTAAAATTCTCTCTAGAATTTTCAAAATCCATGTCCACATGTTTACAATTTCACGTCAAAAAATTGCTAAAATTCCAGTTGAAATTTTTTCAAAGTCCCTTAAAAATTTTCCAATTTTTGTCCCAATTCTTCCCATTCCCATTGAAACTTTTCAAATCCCTCTCCAAATTGTTGAAATTCTCTTGAAGCTTTTAAAAATCTCTCTAGAATTTTCAAAATCCATGTCCACATGTTTACAATTTCACGTCAAAAAATGGCTAAAATTCCAGTTGCAATTTTTTCAAAGTCCCTTCAAAATTTTCCAATTTTTGTCCCAATTCTTCCCATTCCCATTGAAACTTTTCAAATCCCTCTCAAAAATGTTGAAATTCTGTTGAAGCTTTTAAAATTCTCTCTAGAATTTTCAAAATCCATGTCCACATGTTTACAATTTCACGTCAAAAATTTGCTAAAATTCCAGTTGCAATTTTTTCAAAGTCCCTTAAAAATTTTCCAATTTTTGTCCCAATTCTTCCCATTCCCATTGAAACTTTTCAAATCCCTCTCCAAATTGTTGAAATTCTGTTGAAGCTTTTAAAATTCTCTCTAGAAGTTTCAAAATCCATGTCCACATGTTTACAATTTCACGTCAAAAAATTGCTAAAATTCCAGTTGAAATTTTTTCAAAGTCCCTTCAAAATTTTCCAATTTTTGTCCCAATTCTTCCCATTCCCATTGAAACTTTTCAAATCCCTCTCAAAATTGTTGAAATTCTGTTGAAGCTTTTAAAATTCTCTCTAGAATTTTCAAAATCCATGTCCACATGTTTACAATTTCACGTCAAAAAATTGCTAAAATTCCAGTTGAAATTTTTTCAAAGTCCCTTCAAAATTTTCCAATTTTTGTCCCAATTCTTCCCATTCCCATTGAAACTTTTCAAATCCCTCTCAAAATTGTTGAAATTCTCTTGAAGCTTTTAAAATTCTCTCTAGAATTTTCAAAATCCATGTCCACATGTTTACAATTTCACGTCAAAAAATGGCTAAAATTCCAGTTGAAATTTTTTCAAAGTCCCTTAAAAATTTTCCAATTTTTGTCCCAATTCTTCCCATTCCCATTGAAACTTTTCAAATCCCTCTCAAAATTGTTGAAAGTCTCTTGAAGCTTTTAAAATTCTCTCTAGAATTTTCAAAATCCATGTCCACATGTTTACAATTTCACGTCAAAAAATTGCTAAAATTCCAGTTGAAATTTTTTCAAAGTCCCTTAAAAATTTTCCAATTTTTGTCCCAATTCTTCCCATTCCCATTGAAACTTTTCAAATCCCTCTCAAAATTGTTGAAATTCTCTTGAAGCTTTTAAAATTCTCTCTAGAATTTTCAAAATCCACTTCAACATGTTTACAATTTCACGTCAAAAAATGGCTAAAATTCCAGTTGAAATTTTTTCAAAGTCCCTTAAAAATTTTCCAATTTTTGTCCCAATTCTTCCCATTCCCATTGAAACTTTTCAAATCCCTCTCAAAATTGTTGAAATTCTGTTGAAGCTTTTAAAATTCTCTCTAGAAGTTTCAAAATCCATGTCCACATGTTTACAATTTCACGTCAAAAAATTGCTAAAATTCCAGTTGCAATTTTTTTCAAAGTCCCTTAAAAATTTTCCAATTTTTGTCCCAATTCTTCCCATTCCCATTGAAACTTTTCAAATCCCTCTCCAAATTGTTGAAATTCTGTTGAAGCTTTTAAAATTCTCTCTAGAATTTTCAAAATCCATGTCCACATGTTTACAATTTCACGTCCAAATTGCTAAAATTCCAGTTGAAATTTTTTCAAAGTCCCTTAAAAATTTTCCAATTTTTGTCCCAATTCTTCCCATTCCCATTGAAACTTTTCAAATCCCTCTCAAAATTGTTGAAATTCTCTTGAAGCTTTTAAAATTCTCTCTAGAATTTTCAAAATCCACTTCAACATGTTTACAATTTCACGTCAAAAATGGCTAAAATTCCAGTTGAAATTTTTTCAAAGTCCCTTAAAAATTTTCCAATTTTTGTCCCAATTCTTCCCATTCCCATTGAAACTTTTCAAATCCCTCTCAAAATGTTGAAATTCTGTTGAAGCTTTTAAAATTCTCTCTAGAATTTTCAAAATCCACTTCAACATGTTTACAATTTCACGTCAGAAAATGGCTAAAATTCCAGTTAAATTTTTTCAAAGTCCCTTAAAAATTTTCCAATTTTTGTCCCAATTCTTCCCATTCCCATTGAAACTTTTCAAATCCCTCTCAAAATTGTTGAAATTCTGTTGAAGCTTTTAAAATTCTCTCTAGAATTTTCAAAATCCATGTCCACATGTTTACAATTTCACGTCAAAAAATTGCTAAAATTCCAGTTGAAATTTTTCAAAGTCCCTTAAAAATTTTCCAATTTTTGTCCCAATTCTTCCCATTCCCATTGAAACTTTTCAAATCCCTCTCAAAATTGTTGAAATTCTGTTGAAGCTTTTAAAATTCTCTCTAGAATTTCAAAATCCATGTCCACATGTTTACAATTTCACGTCAAAAAATTGCTAAAATTCCAGTTGAAATTTTTTCAAAGTCCCTTAAAAATTTTCCAATTTTTGTCCCAATTCTTCCCATTCCCATTGAAACTTTTCAAATCCCTCTCAAAATTGTTGAAATTCTGTTGAAGCTTTTAAAATTCTCTCTAGAATTTTCAAAATCCATGTCCACATGTTTACGATTTCACGTCAAAAAATTGCTAAAATTCCAGTTGAAATTTTTTCAAAGTCCCTTAAAAATTTTCCAATTTTTGTCCCAATTCTTCCCATTCCCATTGAAACTTTTCAAATCCCTCTCAAAATTGTTGAAATTCTCTTGAAGCTTTTAAAATTCTCTCTAGAATTTTCAAAATCCATGTCCACATGTTTACAATTTCACGTCAAAAATGGCTAAAAATTCAGTTGAAATTTTTTCAAAGTCCCTTAAAAATTTTCCAATTTTTGTCCCAATTCTTCCCATTCCCATTGAAACTTTTCAAATCCCTCTCAAAATTGTTGAAATTCTGTTGAAGCTTTTAAAATTCTCTCTAGAATTTTCAAATCCACTTCAACATGTTTACAATTTCACGTCAAAAAATGGCTAAAATTCCAGTTGAAATTTTTTCAAAGTCCCTTAAAAATTTTCCAATTTTTGTCCCAATTCTTCCCATTCCCATTGAAACTTTTCAAATCCCTCTCAAAATTGTTGAAATTCTGTTGAAGCTTTTAAAATTCTCTCTAGAATTTTCAAAATCCATGTCCACATGTTTACAATTTCACGTCAAAAAATTGCTAAAATTCCAGTTGAAATTTTTTCAAAGTCCCTTTAAAAATTTTCCAATTTTTGTCCCAATTCTTCCCATTCCCATTGAAACTTTTCAAATCCCTCTCCAAATTGTTGAAATTCTGTTGAAGCTCTTAAAATTCTCTCTAGAAGTTTCAAAATCCATGTCCACATGTTTACAATTTCACGTCCAAATTGCTAAAATTCCAGTTGAAATTTTTCAAAGTCCCTTTAAAAATTTTCCAATTTTTGTCCCAATTCTTCCCATTCCCATTGAAACTTTTCAAATCCCTCTCCAAATTGTTGAAATTCTCTTGAAGCTTTTAAAATTCTCTCTAGAAATTTTCAAAATCCACTTCAACATGTTTACAATTTCACGTCAAAAAATTGCTAAAATTCCAGTTGAAATCTTTTCAAAGTCCCTTAAAAAATTTTCCAATTTTTGTCCCAATTCTTCCCATTCCCATTGAAACTTTTCAAATCCCTCTCCAAATTGTTGAAATTCTGTTGAAGCTTTTAAAATTCTCTCTAGAATTTTCAAAATCCACTTCAACATGTTTACGATTTCACGTCAAAAAATGGCTAAAATTCCAGTTGAAATCTTTTTCAAAGTCCCTTAAAAATTTTCCAATTTTTGTCCCAATTCTTCCCCATTCCCATTGAAACTTTTCAAATCCCTCTCCAAATTGTTGAAATTCTGTTGAAGCTTTTAAAATTCTCTCTAGAAGTTTCAAATCCACTTCAACATGTTTACGATTTCACGTCAAAAAATGGCTAAAATTCCAGTTGAAATTTTTTCAAAGTCCTTAAATATTTTCCAATTTTTGTCCCAATTCTTCCCATTCCCATTGAAACTTTTCAAATCCCTCTCCAAATTGTTGAAATTCTGTTGAAGCTTTTAAAATTCTCTCTAGAATTTTCAAAATCCACTTCAACATGTTTACAATTTCACGTCAAAAAATTGCTAAAATTCCAGTTGAAATTTTTCAAAGTCCCTTAAAAATTTTCCAATTTTTGTCCCAATTCTTCCCATTCCCATTGAAACTTTTCAAATCCCTCTCAAAATTGTTGAAATTCTGTTGAAGCTTTTAAAATTCTCTCTAGAAATTTTCAAAATCCATGTCCACATGTTTACAATTTCACGTCAAAAAATGGCTTAAAATCCAGTGAAATTTTTTCAAAGTCCCTTAAAAATTTTCCAATTTTTGTCCCAATTCTTCCCATTCCCATTGAAACTTTTCAAAGCCCTCTCAAAATTCTTGAAATTCTGTTGAAGCTTTAAAATTCTCTCTAGAAGTTTCAAAATCCATGTCCACATGTTTACAATTTCATGTCAAAAAATTGCTAAAATTCCAGTTGAAATTAAGTCCCTTAAAAAATTTTCCAATTTTTGTCCCAATTCTTCCCATTCCTCTTGAAACTTTTCAAATCCCTCTCAAAATTGTTGAAATTCTGTTGAAGCTTTTAAAATTCTCTCTAGAATTTTCAAAATCCATGTCCACATGTTTACAATTTCACGTCAAAAATTGCTAAAATTCCAGTTGAAATTTTTCAAAGTCCCTTAAAAATTTTCCAATTTTTGTCCCAATTCTTCCCATTCCCATTGAAACTTTTCAAATCCCTCTCCAAATTGTTGAAATTCTCTTGAAGCTTATAAAAATCTCTCTAGAATTTTCAAAATCCATGTCCACATGTTTACAATTTCACGTCAAAAAATGGCTAAAATTCCAGTTGCAATTTTTTCAAAGTCCCTTAAAAATTTCCAATTTTTTGTCCCAATTCTTCCATTCCCATTGAAACTTTTCAAATCCCTCTCAAAATTGTTGAAAGTCTCTTGAAGCTTTTAAAATTCTCTCTAGAATTTTCAAAATCCATGTCCACATGTTTCAAATTTCACGTCAAAAAATTGCTAAAATTCCAGTTGAAATTTTTTCAAAGTCCCTTAAAAATTTCCAATTTTTGTCCCAATTCTCCCATTCCCATTGAAACTTTTCAATCCCTCTCAAAATTGTTGAAATTCTCTTGAAGCTTTTAAAATTCTCTCTAGAATTTTCAAAATCCACTTCAACATGTTTACAATTTCACGTCAAAAATGGCTAAAATTCCAGTTGAAATTTTTTCAAAGTCCCTTAAAAATTTTCCAATTTTTGTCCCAATTCTTCCATTCCCATTGAAACTTTTCAAATCCCTCTCAAAATTGTTGAAATTCTGTTGAAGCTTTTAAAATTCTCTCTAGAAGTTTCAAAATCCATGTCCACATGTTTACAATTTCACGTCAAAAAATTGCTAAAATTCCAGTTGCAATTTTTTCAAAGTCCCTTAAAAATTTTCCAATTTTTGTCCCAATTCTTCCCATTCCCATTGAAACTTTTCAAATCCCTCTCCAAATTGTTGAAATTCTGTTGAAGCTTTTAAAATTCTCTCTAGAATTTTCAAAATCCATGTCCACATGTTTACAATTTCACGTCCAAATTGCTAAAATTCCAGTTGAAATTTTTTCAAAGTCCCTTAAAAATTTTCCAATTTTGTCCCAATTCTTCCCATTCCCATTGAAACTTTTCAAATCCCTCTCCAAATTGTTGAAATTCTGTTGAAGCTTTTAAAATTCTCTCTAGAATTTTCAAAATCCACTTCAACATGTTTACAATTTCACGTCAAAAAAATGGCTAAAATTCCAGTTGAAATTTTTTCAAAGTCCCTTAAAAATTTTCCAATTTTTGTCCCAATTCTTCCCATTCCCATTGAAACTTTTCAAATCCCTCTCTAAATTGTTGAAATTCTGTTGAAGCTTTAAAATTCTCTCTAGAATTTTCAAAATCCACTTCAACCATGTTTACAATTTCACGTCAGAAAATGGCTAAAATTCCAGTTGAAATTTTTTCAAAGTCCCTTAAAAATTTTCCAATTTTTGTCCCAATTCTTCCCATTCCCATTGAAACTTTTCAAATCCCTCTCAAAATTGTTGAAATTCTGTTGAAGCTTTTAAAAATTCTCTCTAGAATTTTCAAAATCCATGTCCACATGTTTACAATTTCACGTCAAAAATTGCTAAAATTCCAGTTGAAATTTTTCAAAGTCCCTTAAAAATTTTCCAATTTTTGTCCCAATTCTTCCCATTCCCATTGAAACTTTTCAAATCCCTCTCCAAATTGTTGAAATTCTCTTGAAGCTTTTAAAAATTCTCTCTAGAATTTTCAAAATCCATGTCCACATGTTTACAATTTCACGTCAAAAAATTGCTAAAATTCCAGTTGAAATTTTTTCAAAGTCCCTTAAAAATTTTCCAATTTTTGTCCCAATTCTTCCCATTCCCATTGAAACTTTTCAAATCCCTCTCAAAATTGTTGAAATTCTGTTGAAGCTTTTAAAATTCTCTCTAGAATTTTCAAAATCCATGTCCACATGTTTACGATTTCACGTCAAAAAATTGCTAAAATTCCAGTTGAAATTTTTTCAAAGTCCCTTAAAAATTTTCCAATTTTTGTCCCAATTCTTCCCATTCCCATTGAAACTTTTCAAATCCCTCTCAAAATTGTTGAAATTCTCTTGAAGCTTTTAAAATTCTCTCTAGAATTTTCAAAATCCATGTCCACATGTTTACAATTTCACGTCAAAAAATGGCTAAAATTCCAGTTGAAATTTTTTCAAAGTCCCTTAAAAATTTTCCAATTTTTGTCCCAATTCTTCCCATTCCCATTGAAACTTTTCAAATCCCTCTCAAAATTGTTGAAATTCTGTTGAAGCTTTTAAAATTCTCTCTAGAATTTTCAAAATCCACTTCAACATGTTTACAATTTCACGTCAAAAAATGGCTAAAATTCCAGTTGAAATTTTTTCAAAGTCCCTTAAAAATTTTCCAATTTTGTCCCAATTCTTCCCATTCCCATTGAAACTTTTCAAATCCCTCTCAAAATTGTTGAAATTCTGTTGAAGCTTTTAAAATTCTCTCTAGAATTTTCAAAATCCATGTCCACATGTTTACAATTTCACGTCAAAAAATTGCTTAAAATTCCAGTTGAAATTTTTTTCAAAGTCCCTTAAAAATTTTCCAATTTTGTCCCAATTCTTCCCATTCCCATTGAAACTTTTCAAATCCTCTCCAAATTGTTGAAATTCTGTTGAAGCTCTTAAAATTCTCTCTAGAAGTTTCAAAATCCATGTCCACATGTTTACAATTTCACGTCCAAATTGCTAAAATTCCAGTTGAAATTTTTTCAAAGTCCCTTAAAAATTTTCCAATTTTTGTCCCAATTCTTCCCATTCCCATTGAAACTTTTCAAATCCCTCTCCAAATTGTTGAAATTCTCTTGAAGCTTTTAAAATTCTCTCTAGAATTTTCAAAAATCCACTTCAACATGTTTACAATTTCACGTCAAAAAAATTGCTAAAATTCCAGTTGAAATCTTTTTCAAAGTCCCTTAAAATTTTCCAATTTTTGTCCCAATTCTTCCCATTCCCATTGAAACTTTTCAAATCCCTCTCCAAATTGTTGAAATTCTGTTGAAGCTTTTAAAATTCTCTCTAGAAGTTTTCAAAATCCACTTCAACATGTTTACGATTTCACGTCAAAAAATGGCTAAAATTCCAGTTGAAATTTTTTCAAAGTCCCTTAAATATTTTCCAATTTTTGTCCCAATTCTTCCCATTCCCATTGAAACTTTTCAAATCCCTCTCCAAATTGTTGAAATTCTGTTGAAGCTTTTAAAATTCTCTCTAGAATTTTCAAAATCCACTTCAACATGTTTACAATTTCACGTCAAAAAATTGCTAAAATTCCAGTTGAAATTTTTTCAAAGTCCTTAAAAATTTTCCAATTTTTGTCCCAATTCTTCCCATTCCCATTGAAACTTTTCAAATCCCTCTCAAAATTGTTGAAATTCTGTTGAAGCTTTTAAAATTCTCTCTAGAATTTTCAAAATCCATGTCACATGTTTACAATTTCACGTCAAAAAATGGCTAAAATTCCAGTTGAAATTTTTTCAAAGTCCCTTAAAAATTTTCCAATTTTGTCCCAATTCTTCCCATTCCCATTGAAACTTTTCAAAGCCCTCTCAAAATTCTTGAAATTCTGTTGAAGCTTTTAAAATTCTCTCTAGAAGTTTCAAAATCCATGTCCACATGTTTACAATTTCATGTCAAAAAATTGCTAAAATTCCAGTTGAAATTAAGTCCCTTAAAAATTTCCAATTTTTGTCCCAATTCTTCCCATTCCTCTTGAAACTTTTCAAATCCCTCTCAAAATTGTTGAAATTCTGTTGAAGCTTTTAAAATTCTCTCTAGAATTTTCAAAATCCATGTCCACATGTTTACAATTTCACGTCAAAAAATTGCTAAAATTCCAGTTGAAATTTTTCAAAGTCCCTTAAAAATTTTCCAATTTTTGTCCCAATTCTTCCCATTCCCATTGAAACTTTTCAAATCCCTCTCCAAATTGTTGAAATTCTCTTGAAGCTTATAAAAATCTCTCTAGAATTTTCAAAATCCATGTCCACATGTTTACAATTTCACGTCAAAAAATGGCTAAAATTCCAGTTGCAATTTTTTCAAAGTCCCTGAAAAATTTTCCAATTTTTGTCCCAATTCTTCCCATTCCCATTGAAACTTTTCAAATCCCTCTCCAAATTGTTGAAATTCTGTTGAAGCTTTTAAAATTCTCTCTAGAAGTTTCAAAATCCATGTCCACATCTTTACAATTTCACGTCAAAAATTTGCTAAAATTCCAGTTGAAATTAAGTCCCTTAAAAATTTTCCAATTTTTGTCCCAATTCTTCCCATTCCCATTGAAACTTTTCAAATCCCTCTCAAAATTGTTGAAATTCTGTTGAAGCTTTTAAAATTCTCTCTAGAATTTTCAAAATCCATGGCCACATGTTTACAATTTCACGTCAAAAAATTGCTAAAATTCCAGTTGAAATTTTTTCAAAGTCCCTTAAAAATTTTCCAATTTTTGTCCCAATTCTTCCCATTCCCATTGAAACTTTTCAAATCCCTCTCCAAATTGTTGAAATTCTGTTGAAGCTTTTAAAATTCTCTCTAGAATTTTCAAAATCCATGTCCACATGTTTACAATTTCACGTCAAAAAATTGCTAAAATTCCAGTTGAAATTAAGTCCCTTAAAAATTTTCCAATTTTTGTCCCAATTCTTCCCATTCCCATTGAAACTTTCAAATCCCTCTCAAAATTGTTGAAATTCTGTTGAAGCTTTTAAAATTCTCTCTAGAATTTTCAAAATCCATGTCCACATGTTTACAATTTCACGTCAAAAAATTGCTAAAATTCCAGTTGAAATCTTTTCAAAGTCCCTTAAAAATTTTCCAATTTTTGTCCCAATTCTTCCCATTCCCATTGAAACTTTTCAAATCCCTCTCCAAATTGTTGAAATTCTGTTGAAGCTTTTAAAATTCTCTCTAGAATTTTCAAAATCCACTTCAACATGTTTACGATTTCACGTCAAAAAATTGCTAAAATTCCAGTTGAAATTTTTCAAAGTCCCTTAAAAATTTTCCAATTTTTGTCCCAATTCTTCCCATTCCCATTGAAAACTTTTCAAATCCCTCTCAAAATTGTTGAAATTCTGTTGAAGCTTTTAAAATTCTCTCTAGAATTTTCAAAATCCATGTCCACATGTTTACAATTTCACGTCAAAAAATTGCTAAAATTCCAGTTGCAATTTTTTCAAAGTCCCTTAAAAATTTTCCAATTTTTGTCCCAATTCTTCCCATTCCCATTGAAACTTTTCAAATCCCTCTCAAAATTGTTGAAATTCTGTTGAAGCTTTTAAAATTCTCTCTAGAATTTTCAAAATCCACTTCAACATGTTTACAATTTCACGTCAGAAAATGGCTAAAATTCCAGTTGCAATTTTTTCAAAGTCCCTTAAAAATTTTCCAATTTTTGTCCCAATTCTTCCCATTCCCATTGAAACTTTTCAAATC
>NW_028116517.1:0-14453 GCF_964273445.1 Streptopelia decaocto | reverse complement strand
CCTTAAAAATTTTCCAATTTTTGTCCCAATTCTTCCCATTCCCATTGAAACTTTTCAAATCCCTCTCAAAATTGTTGAAATTCTCTTGAAGCTTTTAAAATTCTCTCTAGAATTTTCAAAATCCATGTCCACATGTTTACAATTTCACGTCAAAAAATGGCTAAAATTCCAGTTGAAATTTTTTCAAAGTCCCTTAAAAATTTTCCAATTTTTGTCCCAATTCTTCCCATTCCCATTGAAACTTTTCAAATCCCTCTCAAAATTGTTGAAATTCTCTTGAAGCTTTTAAAATTCTCTCTAGAATTTTCAAAATCCATGTCCACATGTTTACAATTTCACGTCAAAAAATGGCTAAAATTCCCGTTGAAATTTTTTCAAAGTCCCTTCAAAATTTTCCAATTTTTGTCCCAATTCTTCCCATTCCCATTGAAACTTTTCAAATCCCTCTCCAAATTGTTGAAATTCTCTTGAAGCTTTTAAAATTCTCTCTAGAATTTTCAAAATCCATGTCCACATGTTTACAATTTCACGTCAAAAAATGGCTAAAATTCCAGTTGAAATTTTGTCAAAGTCCCTTAAAAGTTTTCCAATTTTTGTCCCAATTCTTCCCATTCCCATTGAAACTTTTCAAATCCCTCTCCAAATTGTTGAAATTCTCTTGAAGCTTTTAAAATTCTCTCTAGAATTTTCAAAATCCATGTCCACATGTTTACAATTTCACGACAAAAAATGGCTAAAATTCCAGTTGAAATTTTTTCAAAGTCCCTTCAAAATTTTCCAATTTTTGTCCCAATTCTTCCCATTCCCATTCAAACTTTTCAAATCCCTCTCAAAATTGTTGAAATTCTGTTGAAGCTTTTAAAATTCTCTCTAGAATTTTCAAAATCCATGTCCACATGTTTACAATTTCACGTCAAAAAATGGCTAAAATTCCAGTTGAAATTTTTTCAAAGTCCCTTCAAAATTTTCCAATTTTTGTCCCAATTCCTCCCATTCCCATTGAAACTTTTCAAATCCCTCTCAAAATTGTTGAAATTCTCTTGAAGCTTTTAAAATTCTCTCTAGAATTTTCAAAATCCATGTCCACATATTTACAATTGCACGTCAAAAAATGGCTAAAATTCCAGTGGAAATGTTTTCAAAGTCCCTTAAAAATTTTCCAATTTTTGTCCCAATTCTTCCCATTCCCATTCAAACTTTTCAAATCCCTCTCAAAATTGTTGAAATTCTCTTGAAGCTTTTAAAATTCTCTCTGAAATTTTCAAAATCCATGTCCACATGTTTACAATTTCACGTCAAAAAATGGCTAAAATTCCAGTTGAAATTTTGTCAAAGTCCCTTAAAAATTTTCCAATTTTTGTCCCAATTCTTCCCATTCCCATTGAAACTTTTCAAATCCCTCTCAAAATTGTTGAAATTCTCTTGAAGCTTTTAAAATTCTCTCTAGAATTTTCAAAATCCATGTCCACATGTTTACAATTTCACGTCAAAAAATGGCTAAAATTCCCGTTGAAATTTTTTCAAAGTCCCTTAAAAATTTTCCAATTTTTGTCCCAATTCTTCCCATTCCCATTGAAACTTTTCAAATCCCTCTCAAAATTGTTGAAATTCTCTTGAAGCTTTTAAAATTCTCTCTAGAATTTTCAAAATCCATGTCCACATGTTTACAATTTCACGTCAAAAAATGGCTAAAATTCCAGTTGAAATTTTTTCAAAGTCCCTTAAAAATTTTCCAATTTTTGTCCCAATTCTTCCCATTCCCATTGAAACTTTTCAAATCCCTCTCAAAATTGTTGAAATTCTCTTGAAGCTTTTAAAATTCTCTCTAGAATTTTCAAAATCCATGTCCACATGTTTACAATTTCACGTCAAAAAATGGCTAAAATTCCCGTTGAAATTTTTTCAAAGTCCCTTCAAAATTTTCCAATTTTTGTCCCAATTCTTCCCATTCCCATTGAAACTTTTCAAATCCCTCTCCAAATTGTTGAAATTCTCTTGAAGCTTTTAAAATTCTCTCTAGAATTTTCAAAATCCATGTCCACATGTTTACAATTTCACGTCAAAAAATGGCTAAAATTCCAGTTGAAATGTTTTCAAAGTCCCTTAAAAATTTTCCAATTTTTGTCCCAATTCTTCCCATTCCCATTGAAACTTTTCAAATCCCTCTCAAAATTGTTGAAATTCTCTTGAAGCTTTTAAAATTCTCTCTAGAATTTTCAAAATCCATGTCCACATGTTTACAATTTCACGTCAAAAAATGGCTAAAATTCCCGTTGAAATTTTTTCAAAGTCCCTTAAAAATTTTCCAATTTTTGTCCCAATTCTTCCCATTCCCATTGAAACTTTTCAAATCCCTCTCAAAATTGTTGAAATTCTCTTGAAGCTTTTAAAATTCTCTCTAGAATTTTCAAAATTCATGTCCACATGTTTACAATTTCACGACAAAAAATGGCTAAAATTCCAGTTGAAATTTTTTCAAAGTCCCTTAAAAATTTTCCAATTTTTGTCCCAATTCTTCCCATTCCCATTGAAACTTTTCAAATCCCTCTCCAAATTGTTGAAATTCTCTTGAAGCTTTTAAAATTCTCTCCAGAATTTTCAAAATCCATGTCCACATGTTTACAATTTCACGTCAAAAAATGGCTAAAATTCCAGTTGAAATTTTTTCAAAGTCCCTTAAAAATTTTCCAATTTTTGTCCCAATTCTTCCCATTCCCATTGAAACTTTTCAAATCCCTCTCAAAATTGTTGAAATTCTCTTGAAGCTTTTAAAATTCTCTCTAGAATTTTCAAAATCCATGTCCACATGTTTACAATTTCACGTCAAAAAATGGCTAAAATTCCAGTTGAAATGTTTTCAAAGTCCCTTAAAAATTTTCCAATTTTTGTCCCAATTCTTCCCATTCCCATTGAAACTTTTCAAATCCCTCTCCAAATTGTTGAAATTCTCTTGAAGCTTTTAAAATTCTCTCTAGAATTTTCAAAATCCATGTCCACATGTTTACAATTTCACGTCAAAAAATGGCTAAAATTCCAGTTGAAATGTTTTCAAAGTCCCTTAAAAATTTTCCAATTTTTGTCCCAATTCTTCCCATTCCCATTGAAACTTTTCAAATCCCTCTCCAAATTGTTGAAATTCTCTTGAAGCTTTTAAAATTCTCTCTAGAATTTTCAAAATCCATGTCCACATGTTTACAATTTCACGTCAAAAAATGGCTAAAATTCCAGTTGAAATTTTTTCAAAGTCCCTTAAAAATTTTCCAATTTTTGTCCCAATTCTTCCCATTCCCATTGAAACTTTTCAAATCCCTCTCCAAATTGTTGAAATTCTCTTGAAGCTTTTAAAATTCTCTCTAGAATTTTCAAAATCCATGTCCACATGTTTACAATTTCACGTCAAAAAATGGCTAAAATTCCAGTTGAAATTTTTTCAAAGTCCCTTAAAAATTTTCCAATTTTTGTCCCAATTCCTCCCATTCCCATTGAAACTTTTCAAATCCCTCTCAAAATTGTTGAAATTCTCTTGAAGCTTTTAAAATTCTCTCTAGAATTTTCAAAATCCATGTCCACATATTTACAATTTCACGTCAAAAAATGGCTAAAATTCCCGTTGAAATGTTTTCAAAGTCCCTTAAAAATTTTCCAATTTTTGTCCCAATTCTTCCCATTCCCATTGAAACTTTTCAAATCCCTCTCAAAATTGTTGAAATTCTCTTGAAGCTTTTAAAATTCTCTCTAGAATTTTCAAAATCCATGTCCACATGTTTACAATTTCACGTCAAAAAATGGCTAAAATTCCAGTGGAAATTTTTTCAAAGTCCCTTAAAAATTTTCCAATTTTTGTCCCAATTCTTCCCATTCCCATTGAAACTTTTCAAATCCCTCTCAAAATTGTTGAAATTCTCTTGAAGCTTTTAAAATTCTCTCTAGAATTTTCAAAATCCATGTCCACATGTTTACAATTTCACGTCAAAAAATGGCTAAAATTCCCGTGGAAATTTTTTCAAACTCCCTTAAAAATTTTCCAATTTTTGTCCCAATTCTTCCCATTCCCATTGAAACTTTTCAAATCCCTCTCCAAATTGTTGAAATTCTCTTGAAGCTTTTAAAATTCTCTCTAGAATTTTCAAAATCCATGTCCACATGTTTACAATTTCACGTCAAAAAATGGCTAAAATTCCAGTGGAAATTTTTTCAAAGTCCCTTAAAAATTTTCCAATTTTTGTCCCAATTCTTCCCATTCCCATTGAAACTTTTCAAATCCCTCTCCAAATTGTTGAAATTCTCTTGAAGCTTTTAAAATTCTCTCTAGAATTTTCAAAATCCATGTCCACATGTTTACAATTTCACGTCAAAAAATGGCTGAAATTCCCGTTGAAATTTTTTCAAAGTCCCTTCAAAATTTTCCAATTTTTGTCCCAATTCTTCCCATTCCCATTGAAACTTTTCAAATCCCTCTCCAAATTGTTGAAATTCTCTTGAAGCTTTTAAAATTCTCTCTAGAATTTTCAAAATCCATGTCCACATGTTTACAATTTCACGTCAAAAAATGGCTAAAATTCCAGTTGAAATTTTGTCAAAGTCCCTTAAAAATTTTCCAATTTTTGTCCCAATTCTTCCCATTCCCATTGAAACTTTTCAAATCCCTCTCAAAATTGTTGAAATTCTCTTGAAGCTTTTAAAATTCTCTCTAGAATTTTCAAAATCCATGTCCACATGTTTACAATTTCACGACAAAAAATGGCTAAAATTCCAGTTGAAATTTTTTCAAAGTCCCTTAAAAATTTTCCAATTTTTGTCCCAATTCTTCCCATTCCCATTGAAACTTTTCAAATCCCTCTCCAAATTGTTGAAATTCTCTTGAAGCTTTTAAAATTCTCTCTAGAATTTTCAAAATCCATGTCCACATGTTTACAATTTCACGACAAAAAATGGCTAAAATTCCAGTTGAAATTTTGTCAAAGTCCCTTAAAAATTTTCCAATTTTTGTCCCAATTCTTCCCATTCCCATTGAAACTTTTCAAATCCCTCTCAAAATTGTTGAAATTCTCTTGAAGCTTTTAAAATTCTCTCTAGAATTTTCAAAATCCATGTCCACATGTTTACAATTTCACGTCAAAAAATGGCTAAAATTCCAGTTGAAATTTTGTCAAAGTCCCTTAAAAATTTTCCAATTTTTGTCCCAATTCTTCCCATTCCCATTGAAACTTTTCAAATCCCTCTCAAAATTGTTGAAATTCTCTTGAAGCTTTTAAAATTCTCTCTAGAATTTTCAAAATCCATGTCCACATGTTTACAATTTCACGTCAAAAAATGGCTAAAATTCCCGTTGAAATTTTTTCAAAGTCCCTTCAAAATTTTCCAATTTTTGTCCCAATTCTTCCCATTCCCATTGAAACTTTTCAAATCCCTCTCCAAATTGTTGAAATTCTCTTGAAGCTTTTAA
Organism: Streptopelia decaocto; assembly: GCF_964273445.1. NCBI lineage: Eukaryota > Metazoa > Chordata > Aves > Columbiformes > Columbidae > Streptopelia > Streptopelia decaocto. The sequence goes on along the minus strand of NW_028116517.1, from coordinate 9,007 downwards.
AATTCTCTCTAGAATTTTCAAAATCCATGTCCACATGTTTACAATTTCACGTCAAAAAATGGCTAAAATTCCAGTTGAAATTTTTTCAAAGTCCCTTAAAAATTTTCCAATTTTTGTCCCAATTCTTCCCATTCCCATTGAAACTTTTCAAATCCCTCTCCAAATTGTTGAAATTCTCTTGAAGCTTTTAAAATTCTCTCCAGAATTTTCAAAATCCATGTCCACATGTTTACAATTTCACGTCAAAAAATGGCTAAAATTCCCGTTGAAATTTTTTCAAAGTCCCTTAAAAATTTTCCAATTTTTGTCCCAATTCTTCCCATTCCCATTGAAACTTTTCAAATCCCTCTCAAAATTGTTGAAATTCTCTTGAAGCTTTTAAAATTCTCTCTAGAATTTTCAAAATCCATGTCCACATGTTTACAATTTCACGTCAAAAAATGGCTAAAATTCCAGTTGAAATTTTTTCAAAGTCCCTTAAAAATTTTCCAATTTTTGTCCCAATTCTTCCCATTCCCATTGAAACTTTTCAAATCCCTCTCAAAATTGTTGAAATTCTCTTGAAGCTTTTAAAATTCTCTCTAGAATTTTCAAAATCCATGTCCACATGTTTACAATTTCACGTCAAAAAATGGCTAAAATTCCAGTTGAAATTTTTTCAAAGTCCCTTAAAAATTTTCCAATTTTTGTCCCAATTCCTCCCATTCCCATTGAAACTTTTCAAATCCCTCTCAAAATTGTTGAAATTCTCTTGAAGCTTTTAAAATTCTCTCTAGAATTTTCAAAATCCATGTCCACATATTTACAATTTCACGTCAAAAAATGGCTAAAATTCCAGTTGAAATTTTTTCAAAGTCCCTTAAAAATTTTCCAATTTTTGTCCCAATTCTTCCCATTCCCATTGAAACTTTTCAAATCCCTCTCAAAATTGTTGAAATTCTCTTGAAGCTTTTAAAATTCTCTCTAGAATTTTCAAAATCCATGTCCACATGTTTACAATTTCACGTCAAAAAATGGCTAAAATTCCCGTTGAAATTTTTTCAAAGTCCCTTCAAAATTTTCCAATTTTTGTCCCAATTCTTCCCATTCCCATTGAAACTTTTCAAATCCCTCTCCAAATTGTTGAAATTCTCTTGAAGCTTTTAAAATTCTCTCTAGAATTTTCAAAATCCATGTCCACATGTTTACAATTTCACGTCAAAAAATGGCTAAAATTCCAGTTGAAATTTTGTCAAAGTCCCTTAAAAATTTTCCAATTTTTGTCCCAATTCTTCCCATTCCCATTGAAACTTTTCAAATCCCTCTCAAAATTGTTGAAATTCTCTTGAAGCTTTTAAAATTCTCTCTAGAATTTTCAAAATCCATGTCCACATGTTTACAATTTCACGACAAAAAATGGCTAAAATTCCAGTGGAAATTTTGTCAAAGTCCCTTAAAAATTTTCCAATTTTTGTCCCAATTCTTCCCATTCCCATTGAAACTTTTCAAATCCCTCTCCAAATTGTTGAAATTCTCTTGAAGCTTTTAAAATTCTCTCTAGAATTTTCAAAATCCATGTCCACATGTTTACAATTTCACGACAAAAAATGGCTAAAATTCCAGTTGAAATTTTGTCAAAGTCCCTTAAAAATTTTCCAATTTTTGTCCCAATTCTTCCCATTCCCATTGAAACTTTTCAAATCCCTCTCAAAATTGTTGAAATTCTCTTGAAGCTTTTAAAATTCTCTCTAGAATTTTCAAAATCCATGTCCACATGTTTACAATTTCACGTCAAAAAATGGCTAAAATTCCCGTTGAAATTTTTTCAAAGTCCTTTCAAAATTTTCCAATTTTTGTCCCAATTCTTCCCATTCCCATTGAAACTTTTCAAATCCCTCTCCAAATTGTTGAAATTCTCTTGAAGCTTTTAAAATTCTCTCTAGAATTTTCAAAATCCATGTCCACATGTTTACAATTTCACGTCAAAAAATGGCTAAAATTCCAGTGGAAATTTTTTCAAAGTCCCTTAAAAATTTTCCAATTTTTGTCCCAATTCTTCCCATTCCCATTGAAACTTTTCAAATCCCTCTCCAAATTGTTGAAATTCTCTTGAAGCTTTTAAAATTCTCTCCAGAATTTTCAAAATCCATGTCCACATGTTTACAATTTCACGTCAAAAAATGGCTAAAATTCCCGTTGAAATTTTTTCAAAGTCCCTTAAAAATTTTCCAATTTTTGTCCCAATTCTTCCCATTCCCATTGAAACTTTTCAAATCCCTCTCAAAATTGTTGAAATTCTCTTGAAGCTTTTAAAATTCTCTCTAGAATTTTCAAAATCCATGTCCACACGTTTACAATTTCACGTCAAAAAATAGCTAAAATTCCCGTTGAAATTTTTTCAAAGTCCCTTAAAAATTTTCCAATTTTTGTCCCAATTCTTCCCATTCCCATTGAAACTTTTCAAATCCCTCTCAAAATTGTTGAAATTCTCTTGAAGCTTTTAAAATTCTCTCTAGAATTTTCAAAATCCATGTCCACATGTTTACAATTTCACGTCAAAAAATGGCTAAAATTCCCGTTGAAATTTTTTCAAAGTCCCTTAAAAATTTTCCAATTTTTGTCCCAATTCTTCCCATTCCCATTGAAACTTTTCAAATCCCTCTCCAAATTGTTGAAATTCTCTTGAAGCTTTTAAAATTCTCTCTAGAAGTTTCAAAATCCATGTCCACATGTTTACAATTTCACGTCAAAAAATGGCTAAAATTCCAGTTGAAATGTTTTCAAAGTCCCTTAAAAATTTTCCAATTTTTGTCCCAATTCTTCCCATTCCCATTGAAACTTTTCAAATCCCTCTCAAAATGGTTGAAATTCTCTTGAAGCTTTTAAAATTCTCTCTAGAATTTTCAAAATCCATGTCCACATGTTTACAATTTCACGTCAAAAAATGGCTAAAATTCCCGTTGAAATTTTTTCAAAGTCCCTTAAAAATTTTCCAATTTTTGTCCCAATTCTTCCCATTCCCATTGAAACTTTTCAAATCCCTCTCAAAATTGTTGAAATTCTCTTGAAGCTTTTAAAATTCTCTCTAGAATTTTCAAAATCCATGTCCACACGTTTACAATTTCACGTCAAAAAATGGCTAAAATTCCAGTTGAAATGTTTTCAAAGTCCCTTAAAAATTTTCCAATTTTTGTCCCAATTCTTCCCATTCCCATTGAAACTTTTCAAATCCCTCTCAAAATTGTTGAAATTCTCTTGAAGCTTTTAAAATTCTCTCTAGAATTTTCAAAATCCATGTCCACATGTTTACAATTTCACGTCAAAAAATGGCTAAAATTCCAGTTGAAATTTTTTCAAAGTCCCTTAAAAATTTTCCAATTTTTGTCCCAATTCTTCCCATTCCCATTGAAACTTTTCAAATCCCTCTCAAAATTGTTGAAATTCTCTTGAAGCTTTTAAAATTCTCTCTAGAATTTTCAAAATCCATGTCCACATGTTTACAATTTCACGTCAAAAAATGGCTAAAATTCCCGTTGAAACTTTTTCAAACTCCCTTCAAAATTTTCCAATTTTTGTCCCAATTCTTCCCATTCCCATTGAAACTTTTCAAATCCCTCTCCAAATTGTTGAAATTCTCTTGAAGCTTTTAAAATTCTCTCTAGAATTTTCAAAATCCATGTCCACATGTTTACAATTTCACGTCAAAATATGGCTAAAATTCCAGTTGAAATTTTTTCAAAGTCCCTTAAAAATTTTCCAATTTTTGTCCCAATTCTTCCCATTCCCATTGAAACTTTTCAAATCCCTCTCAAAATTGTTGAAATTCTGTTGAAGCTTTTAAAATTCTCTCCAGAATTTTCAAAATCCATGTCCACATGTTTACAATTTCACGTCAAAAAATGGCTAAAATTCCCGTTGAAATTTTTTCAAAGTCCCTTAAAAATTTTCCAATTTTTGTCCCAATTCTTCCCATTCCCATTGAAACTTTTCAAATCCCTCTCCAAATTGTTGAAATTCTCTTGAAGCTTTTAAAATTCTCTCTAGAATTTTCAAAATCCATGTCCACATGTTTACAATTTCACGTCAAAAAATGGCTAAAATTCCAGTTGAAATTTTTTCAAAGTCCCTTAAAAATTTTCCAATTTTTGTCCCAATTCTTCCCATTCCCATTGAAACTTTTCAAATCCCTCTCAAAATTGTTGAAATTCTCTTGAAGCTTTTAAAATTCTCTCTAGAATTTTCAAAATCCATGTCCACATGTTTACAATTTCACGTCAAAAAATGGCTAAAATTCCAGTTGAAATTTTTTCAAAGTCCCTTAAAAATTTTCCAATTTTTGTCCCAATTCTTCCCATTCCCATTGAAACTTTTCAAATCCCTCTCAAAATTGTTGAAATTCTCTTGAAGCTTTTAAAATTCTCTCTAGAATTTTCAAAATCCACGTCCACATGTTTACAATTTCACGTCAAAAAATGGCTAAAATTCCAGTTGAAATTTTTTCAAAGTCCCTTAAAAATTTTCCAATTTTTGTCCCAATTCTTCCCATTCCCATTGAAACTTTTCAAATCCCTCTCAAAATTGTTGAAATTCTCTTGAAGCTTTTAAAATTCTCTCTAGAATTTTCAAAATCCATGTCCACATGTTTACAATTTCACGTCAAAAAATGGCTAAAATTCCAGTTGAAATTTTTTCAAAGTCCCTTAAAAATTTTCCAATTTTTGTCCCAATTCTTCCCATTCCCATTGAAACTTTTCAAATCCCTCTCAAAATTGTTGAAATTCTCTTGAAGCTTTTAAAATTCTCTCTAGAATTTTCAAAATCCATGTCCACATGTTTACAATTTCACGACAAAAAATGGCTAAAATTCCCGTTGAAATTTTTTCAAAGTCCCTTAAAAATTTTCCAATTTTTGTCCCAATTCTTCCCATTCCCATTGAAACTTTTCAAATCCCTCTCCAAATTGTTGAAATTCTCTTGAAGCTTTTAAAATTCTCTCTAGAATTTTCAAAATCCATGTCCACATGTTTACAATTTCACGTCAAAAAATGGCTAAAATTCCAGTTGAAAATTTGTCAAAGTCCCTTAAAAATTTTCCAATTTTTGTCCCAATTCTTCCCATTCCCATTGAAACTTTTCAAATCCCTCTCCAAATTGTTGAAATTCTCTTGAAGCTTTTAAAATTCTCTCTAGAATTTTCAAAATCCATGTCCACATGTTTACAATTTCACATAAAAATATGGCTAAAATTCCCGTTGAAATTTTTTCAAAGTCCCTTAAAAATTTTCCAATTTTTGTCCCAATTCTTCCCATTCCCATTGAAACTTTTCAAATCCCTCTCAAAATTGTTGAAATTCTCTTGAAGCTTTTAAAATTCTCTCTAGAATTTTCAAAATCCATGTCCACATGTTTACAATTTCACGTCAAAAAATGGCTAAAATTCCAGTGGAAATTTTTTCAAAGTCCCTTAAAAATTTTCCAATTTTTGTCCCAATTCTTCCCATTCCCATTGAAACTTTTCAAATCCCTCTCAAAATTGTTGAAATTCTCTTGAAGCTTTTAAAATTCTCTCTAGAATTTTCAAAATCCATGTCCACATGTTTACAATTTCACGTCAAAAAATGGCTAAAATTCCAGTGGAAATTTTTTCAAAGTCCCTTAAAAATTTTCCAATTTTTGTCCCAATTCTTCCCATTCCCATTGAAACTTTTCAAATCCCTCTCAAAATTGTTGAAATTCTCTTGAAGCTTTTAAAATTCTCTCTAGAATTTTCAAAATCCATGTCCACATGTTTACAATTTCACGTCAAAAAATGGCTAAAATTCCAGTTGAAATTTTGTCAAAGTCCCTTAAAAATTTTCCAATTTTTGTCCCAATTCTTCCCATTCCCATTGAAACTTTTCAAATCCCTCTCAAAATTGTTGAAATTCTCTTGAAGCTTTTAAAATTCTCTCTAGAATTTTCAAAATCCATGTCCACATGTTTACAATTTCACGTCAAAAAATGGCTAAAATTCCAGTTGAAATTTTTTCAAAGTCCCTTAAAAATTTTCCAATTTTTGTCCCAATTCTTCCCATTCCCATTGAAACTTTTCAAATCCCTCTCAAAATTGTTGAAATTCTCTTGAAGCTTTTAAAATTCTCTCTAGAATTTTCAAAATCCATGTCCACATGTTTACAATTTCACGTCAAAAAATGGCTAAAATTCCAGTTGAAATTTTGTCAAAGTCCCTTAAAAATTTTCCAATTTTTGTCCCAATTCTTCCCATTCCCATTGAAACTTTTCAAATCCCTCTCAAAATTGTTGAAATTCTCTTGAAGCTTTTAAAATTCTCTCTAGAATTTTCAAAATCCATGTCCACATGTTTACAATTTCACGTCAAAAAATGGCTAAAATTCCAGTTGAAATTTTTCAAAGTCCCTTAAAAATTTTCCAATTTTTGTCCCAATTCTTCCCATTCCCATTGAAACTTTTCAAATCCCTCTCAAAATTGTTGAAATTCTCTTGAAGCTTTTAAAATTCTCTCTAGAATTTTCAAAATCCATGTCCACATGTTTACAATTTCACGTCAAAAAATGGCTAAAATTCCAGTTGAAATTTTTTCAAAGTCCCTTAAAAATTTTCCAATTTTTGTCCCAATTCTTCCCATTCCCATTGAAACTTTTCAAATCCCTCTCAAAATTGTTGAAATTCTCTTGAAGCTTTTAAAATTCTCTCTAGAATTTTCAAAATCCATGTCCACATGTTTACAATTTCACGTCAAAAAATGGCTAAAATTCCAGTTGAAATTTTTTCAAAGTCCCTTAAAAATTTTCCAATTTTTGTCCCAATTCTTCCCATTCCCATTGAAACTTTTCAAATCCCTCTCAAAATTGTTGAAATTCTCTTGAAGCTTTTAAAATTCTCTCTAGAATTTTCAAAATCCATGTCCACATGTTTACAATTTCACGTCAAAAAATGGCTAAAATTCCAGTTGAAATTTTTTCAAAGTCCCTTAAAAATTTTCCAATTTTTGTCCCAATTCTTCCCATTCCCATTGAAACTTTTCAAATCCCTCTCAAAATTGTTGAAATTCTCTTGAAGCTTTTAAAATTCTCTCTAGAATTTTCAAAATCCATGTCCACATGTTTACAATTTCACGTCAAAAAATGGCTAAAATTCCAGTGGAAATTTTTTCAAAGTCCCTTCAAAATTTTCCAATTTTTGTCCCAATTCTTCCCATTCCCATTGAAACTTTTCAAATCCCTCTCAAAATTGTTGAAATTCTCTTGAAGCTTTTAAAATTCTCTCTAGAATTTTCAAAATCCATGTCCACATGTTTACAATTTCACGTCAAAAAATGGCTAAAATTCCAGTGGAAATTTTGTCAAAGTCCCTTAAAAATTTTCCAATTTTTGTCCCAATTCTTCCCATTCCCATTGAAACTTTTCAAATCCCTCTCAAAATTGTTGAAATTCTCTTGAAGCTTTTAAAATTCTCTCCAGAATTTTCAAAATCCATGTCCACATGTTTACAATTTCACGTCAAAAAATGGCTAAAATTCCAGTTGAAATTTTTTCAAAGTCCCTTCAAAATTTTCCAATTTTTGTCCCAATTCTTCCCATTCCCATTGAAACTTTTCAAATCCCTCTCAAAATTGTTGAAATTCTCTTGAAGCTTTTAAAATTCTCTCTAGAATTTTCAAAATCCATGTCCACATGTTTACAATTTCACGTCAAAAAATGGCTAAAATTCCAGTGGAAATTTTTTCAAAGTCCCTTAAAAATTTTCCAATTTTTGTCCCAATTCTTCCCATTCCCATTGAAACTTTTCAAATCCCTCTCAAAATTGTTGAAATTCTCTTGAAGCTTTTAAAATTCTCTCTAGAATTTTCAAAATCCATGTCCACATGTTTACAATTTCACGTCAAAAAATGGCTAAAATTCCAGTGGAAATTTTGTCAAAGTCCCTTAAAAATTTTCCAATTTTTGTCCCAATTCTTCCCATTCCCATTGAAACTTTTCAAATCCCTCTCAAAATTGTTGAAATTCTCTTGAAGCTTTTAAAATTCTCTCTAGAATTTTCAAAATCCATGTCCACGTGTTTACAATTTCACGACAAAAAATGGCTAAAATTCCAGTTGAAATTTTTTCAAAGTCCCTTAAAAATTTTCCAATTTTTGTCCCAATTCTTCCCATTCCCATTGAAACTTTTCAAATCCCTCTCCAAATTGTTGAAATTCTCTTGAAGCTTTTAAAATTCTCTCTAGAATTTTCAAAATCCATGTCCACATGTTTACAATTTCACGTCAAAAAATGGCTAAAATTCCAGTGGAAATTTTTTCAAAGTCCCTTCAAAATTTTCCAATTTTTGTCCCAATTCTTCCCATTCCCATTGAAACTTTTCAAATCCCTCTCAAAATTGTTGAAATTCTCTTGAAGCTTTTAAAATTCTCTCTAGAATTTTCAAAATCCATGTCCACATGTTTACAATTTCACGTCAAAAAATGGCTAAAATTCCAGTTGAAATTTTTTCAAAGTCCCTTAAAAATTTTCCAATTTTTGTCCCAATTCTTCCCATTCCCATTGAAACTTTTCAAATCCCTCTCAAAATTGTTGAAATTCTCTTGAAGCTTTTAAAATTCTCTCTAGAATTTTCAAAATCCATGTCCACATGTTTACAATTTCACGTCAAAAAATGGCTAAAATTCCAGTTGAAATTTTGTCAAAGTCCCTTAAAAATTTTCCAATTTTTGTCCCAATTCTTCCCATTCCCATTGAAACTTTTCAAATCCCTCTCAAAATTGTTGAAATTCTCTTGAAGCTTTTAAAATTCTCTCTAGAATTTTCAAAATCCATGTCCACATGTTTACAATTTCACGTCAAAAAATGGCTAAAATTCCAGTTGAAATTTTTTCAAAGTCCCTTAAAAATTTTCCAATTTTTGTCCCAATTCTTCCCATTCCCATTGAAACTTTTCAAATCCCTCTCCAAATTGTTGAAATTCTCTTGAAGCTTTTAAAATTCTCTCTAGAATTTTCAAAATCCATGTC
>NW_028116518.1:0-1000 GCF_964273445.1 Streptopelia decaocto | reverse complement strand
GGTGGAGGTGGGCGGGGCTTGGCGAGGAGGGGCGGAGCTTCCCCCGCCGGCCCGTTTGTCGCTGCGGGAGGCGGGGGGGGCGGAGGGGGCGGGGGTTGGCCGAGGCCCCGCCCCCGCGCTGGCGAAGCTCCGCCTCTTCCTGCTCGCGGCGGCGCCGCTCGCGTTCCCGGGCCCGGGCGGCGCGTTCGGCCTGTTTCTGGATGAACTGCATGGGACCCATAGATTGACCCATAGAGTGACCCATAGGGACCCATTGGGACCCATAGAGACCCATAGAGACCCATAGAGACCCATAGATTGACCCATAGAGTGACCCATAGGGACCCATAGAGACCATAGAGACCCATAGAGTGACCCATAGGGACCCATAGAGACCCATAGAGACCCATAGATTGACCCATAGAGTGACCCATAGGGACCCATAGAGACCATAGAGACCCATAGAGACCCATAGGGACCCATAGGGACCCATAGAGACCCATAGAGACCCATTGGGACGCATAGAGTGACCCATAGATTGACCCATAGGGACCCATAGAGAACAATGGGAGTCAATGGGACCCATAGATTGTCCCATAGATTGACCCATAGGGAGCTATGGGGGCCATGCAGACCCATAGGAACCCATAGAGTGACCCATAGAGACCCATAGGGACCCATTGGGACCCATAGAGACCATAGAGTGACCCATAGAGACCCATAGACACCCATAGAGACCCATAGAGTGACCCATAGAGATCCATAGACACCCATAGAGACCCATAGAGACCCATAGAGACCATAGAGAACAATGGGGACCCATAAAGTGACCCATAGAGTGACCCATAGAGACCCATAGGGACCCATAGGGACCCATAGAGACCCATAGGGACCCATAGAGACCCATAGAGTGACCCATAGAGAACAATGGGGACCCATAGATACCATAGAGACCCATAGGGACCCATAGACCCATAGAGACCCCGTAGAGACTCACCCATAGAGACCATAGAGACCATAG
>NW_028116519.1:0-36648 GCF_964273445.1 Streptopelia decaocto | reverse complement strand
ATTGAAACTTTTCAAATCCCTCTCCAAATTGTAGAAATTCTCTTGAAGCTTTTAAAATTCTCTCTAGAATTTTCAAAATCCATGGCCACATGTTTACAATTTCACGTCAAAAAATGGCTAAAATTCCAGTTGAAATTTTTTCAAAGTCCCTTAAAAATTTTCCAATTTTTGTCCCAATTCTTCCCATTCCCATTGAAACTTTTCAAATCCCTCTCAAAATTGTTGAAATTCTCTTGAAGCTTTTAAAATTCTCTCTAGAATTTTCAAAATCCATGGCCACATGTTTACAATTTCACGTAACAAAATGGCTAAAATTCCAGTTGAAATTTTTTCAAAGTCCCTTAAAAATTTTCCAATTTTTGTCCCAATTCTTCCCATTCCCATTGAAACTTTTCAAATCCCTCTCAAAATTGTTGAAATTCTCTTGAAGCTTTTAAAATTCTCTCTAGAATTTTCAAAATCCATGGCCACATGTTTACAATTTCACATCAAAAAATGGCTAAAATTCCAGTTGAAATTTTTTCAAAGTCCCTTAAAAATTTTCCAATTTTTGTCCCAATTCTTCCCATTCCCATTGAAACTTTTCAAATCCCTCTCAAAATTGTTGAAATTCTCTTGAAACTTTTAAAATTCTCTCTAGAATTTTCAAAATCCATGTCCACATGTTTACAATTTCACGTCAAAAAATTGCTAAAATTCCAGTTGAAATTTTTTCAAAGTCCCTTAAAAATTTTCCCATTTTTGTCCCAATTCTTCCCATTCCCATTGAAACTTTTCAAATCCCTCTCAAAATTGTAGAAATTCTGTTGAAGCTTTTAAAATTCTCTCTAGAATTTTCAAAATCCATGGCCACATGTTTATAATTTCACGTCAAAAAATTGCTAAAATTCCAGTTGAAATTTTTTCAAAGTCCCTTAAAAATTTTCCAATTTTTGTCCCAATTCTTCCCATTCCCATTGAAACTTTTCAAATCCCTCTCAAAATTGTTGAAATTCTCTTGAAGCTTTTAAAATTCTCTCTAGAATTTTCAAAATCCATGGCCACATGTTTACAATTTCACGTCAAAAAATTGCTAAAATTCCAGCTGAAATTTTTTCAAATTCCCTTAAAAATTTTCCAATTTTTGTCCCAATTCTTCCCATTCCCATTGAAACTTTTCAAATCCCTCTCAAAATTGTTGAAATTCTCTTGAAGCTTTTAAAATTCTCTCTAGAATTTTCAAAATCCACTTCAACATGTTTACAATTTCACGTCAAAAAATGGCTAAAATTCCAGTTGAAATTTTTTCAAAGTCCCTTCAAAATTTTCCAATTTTTGTCCCAATTCTTCCCATTCCCATTGAAACTTTTCAAATCCCTCTCAAAATTGTTGAAATTCTCTTGAAGCTTTTAAAATTCTCTCTAGAATTTTCAAAATCCATCTCCACATGTTTACAATTTCACGTCAAAAAATGGCTAAAATTCCAGTTGAAATTTTTTCAAAGTCCCTTAAAAATTTTCCAATTTTTGTCCCAATTCTTCCCATTCCCATTGAAACTTTTCAAATCCCTCTCAAAATTGTTGAAATTCTCTTGAAGCTTTTAAAATTCTCTCTAGAATTTTCAAAATCCATGTCCACATGTTTACAATTTCACGTCAAAAAATGGCTAAAATTCCAGTTGAAATTTTTTCAAAGTCCCTTAAAAATTTTCCAATTTTTGTCCCAATTCTTCCCATTCCCATTGAAACTTTTCAAATCCCTCTCAAAATTGTGGAAATTCTCTTGAAGCTTTTAAAATTCTCTCTAGAATTTTCAAAATCCATGTCCACATGTTTACAATTTCACGTCAAAAAATGGCTAAAATTCCAGTTGAAATTTTTTCAAAGTCCCTTAAAAATTTTCCAATTTTTGTCCCAATTCTTCCCATTCCCATTGAAACTTTTCAAATCCCTCTCCAAATTGTTGAAATTCTGTTGAAGCTTTTAAAATTCTCTCTAGAATTTTCAAAATCCATGGCCACATGTTTACAATTTCACGTCAAAAAATGGCTAAAATTCCAGTTGAAATTTTTTCAAAGTCCCTTAAAAATTTTCCAATTTTTGTCCCAATTCTTCCCATTCCCATTGAAACTTTTCAAATCCCTCTCAGAATTGTTGAAATTCTGTTAAAGCTTTTAAAATTCTCTCTAGAATTTTCAAAATCCATGTCCACATGTTTACAATTTCACGTCAAAAAATGGCTAAAATTCCAGTTGAAATTTTTTCAAAGTCCCTTAAAAATTTTCCAATTTTTGTCCCAATTCTTCCCATTCCCATTGAAACTTTTCAAATCCCTCTCAAAATTGTTGAAATTCTCTTGAAGCTTTTAAAATTCTCTCTAGAATTTTCAAAATCCATGTCCACATGTTTACAATTTCACGTCAAAAAATGGCTAAAATTCCAGTTGAAATTTTTTCAAAGTCCCTTAAAAGTTTTCCAATTTTTGTCCCAATTCTTCCCATTCCCATTGAAACTTTTCAAATCCCTCTCAAAATTGTTGAAATTCTCTTGAAGCTTTTAAAATTCTCTCTAGAATTTTCAAAATCCATGTCCACATGTTTACAATTTCACGACAAAAAATTGCTAAAATTCCAGTTGAAATTTTTTCAAAGTCCCTTAAAAATTTTCCAATTTTTGTCCCAATTCTTCCCATTCCCATTGAAACTTTTCAAATCCCTCTCAAAATTGTTGAAATTCTGTTGAAGCTTTTAAAATTCTCTCTAGAATTTTCAAAATCCATGGCCACATGTTTACAATTTCACGTCAAAAAATGGCTAAATTCCAGTTGAAATTTTTTCAAAGTCCCTTAAAAATTTTCCAATTTTTGTCCCAATTTTTCCCATTCCCATTGAAACTTTTCAAATCCCTCTCAAAATTGTTGAAATTCTCTTGAAGCTTTTAAAATTCTCTCTAGAATTTTCAAAATCCATGGCCACATGTTTACAATTTCACGTCAAAAAATGGCTAAAATTCCAGTTGAAATTTTTTCAAAGTCCCTTAAAAGTTTTCCAATTTTTGTCCCAATTCTTCCCATTCCCATTGAAACTTTTCAAATCCCTCTCAAAATTGTTGAAATTCTCTTGAAGCTTTTAAAATTCTCTCTAGAATTTTCAAAATCCATGTCCACATGTTTACAATTTCACGTAACAAAATGGCTAAAATTCCAGTTGAAATTTTTTCAAAGTCCCTTAAAAATTTTCCAATTTTTGTCCCAATTCTTCCCATTCCCATTGAAACTTTTCAAATCCCTCTCAAAATTGTTGAAATTCTCTTGAAGCTTTTAAAATTCTCTCTAGAAGTTTCAAAATCCATGTCCACATGTTTACAATTTCACGACAGAAAATTGCTAAAATTCCAGTTGAAATTTTTTCAAAGTCCCTTAAAAATTTTCCAATTTTTGTCCCAATTCTTCCCATTCCCATTGAAACTTTTCAAATCCCTCTCAAAATTGTTGAAATTCTCTTGAAGCTTTTAAAATTCTCTCTAGAATTTTCAAAATCCACTTCAACATGTTTACAATTTCACGTCAAAAAATGGCTAAAATTCCAGTTGAAATTTTTTCAAAGTCCCTTAAAAATTTTCCAATTTTTGTCCCAATTCTTCCCATTCCCATTGAAACTTTTCAAATCCCTCTCAAAATTGTTGAAATTCTCTTGAAGCTTTTAAAATTCTCTCTAGAATTTTCAAAATCCATGGCCACATGTTTACAATTTCACGTCAAAAAATTGCTAAAATTCCAGCTGAAATTTTTTCAAAGTCCCTTAAAAATTTTCCAATTTTTGTCCCAATTCTTCCCATTCCCATTGAAACTTTTCAAATCCCTCTCAAAATTGTAGAAATTCTGTTGAAGCTTTTAAAATTCTCTCTAGAATTTTCAAAATCCATGGCCACATGTTTATAATTTCACGTCAAAAAATGGCTAAAATTCCAGTTGAAATTTTTTCAAAGTCCCTTAAAAATTTTCCAATTTTTGTCCCAATTCTTCCCATTCCCATTGAAACTTTTCAAATCCCTCTCAAAATTGTTGAAATTCTCTTGAAGCTTTTAAAATTCTCTCTAGAATTTTCAAAATCCATGGCCACATGTTTACAATTTCACGTCAAAAAATGGCTAAAATTCCAGCTGAAATTTTTTCAAATTCCCTTAAAAATTTTCCAATTTTTGTCCCAATTCTTCCCATTCCCATTGAAACTTTTCAAATCCCTCTCAAAATTGTTGAAATTCTCTTGAAGCTTTTAAAATTCTCTCTAGAATTTTCAAAATCCATGGCCACATGTTTACAATTTCACATAAAAAAATGGCTAAAATTCCAGTTGAAATTTTTTCAAAGTCCCTTAAAAATTTTCCAATTTTTGTCCCAATTCTTCCCATTCCCATTGAAACTTTTCAAATCCCTCTCAAAATTGTTGAAATTCTCTTGAAGCTTTTAAAATTCTCTCTAGAATTTTCAAAATCCATGGCCACATGTTTACAATTTCACGTCAAAAAATGGCTAAAATTCCAGTTGAAATTTTTTCAAAGTCCCTTAAAAATTTTCCAATTTTTGTCCCAATTCCTCCCATTCCCATTGAAACTTTTCAAATCCCTCTCAAAATTGTTGAAATTCTGCTGAAGCTTTTAAAATTCTCTCTAGAATTTTCAAAATCCATGTCCACATGTTTACAATTTCACATAAAAAAATTGCTAAAATTCCAGTTGAAATTTTTTCAAAGTCCCTTAAAAATTTTCCAATTTTTGTCCCAATTCTTCCCATTCCCATTGAAACTTTTCAAATCCCTCTCAAAATTGTTGAAATTCTCTTGAAGCTTTTAAAATTCTCTCTAGAATTTTCAAAATCCATGTCCACATGTTTACAATTTCACGTCAAAAAATGGCTAAAATTCCAGTTGAAATTTTTTCAAAGTCCCTTAAAAGTTTTCCAATTTTTGTCCCAATTCTTCCCATTCCCATTGAAACTTTTCAAATCCCTCTCAAAATTGTTGAAATTCTCTTGAAGCTTTTAAAATTCTCTCTAGAATTTTCAAAATCCATGTCCACATGTTTACAATTTCATGTCAAAAAATGGCTAAAATTACAGTTGAAATTTTTTCAAAGTCCCTTAAAAATTTTCCAATTTTTGTCCCAATTCTTCCCATTCCCATTGAAACTTTTCAAATCCCTCTCAAAATTGTAGAAATTCTGTTGAAGCTTTTAAAATTCTCTCTAGAATTTTCAAAATCCATGTCCACATGTTTACAATTTCACGTCAAAAAATGGCTAAAATTCCAGTTGAAATTTTTTCAAAGTCCCTTAAAAATTTTCCAATTTTTGTCCCAATTCTTCCCATTCCCATTGAAACTTTTCAAATCCCTCTCAAAATTGTTGAAATTCTCTTGAAGCTTTTAAAATTCTCTCTAGAATTTTCAAAATCCATGTCCACATGTTTACAATTTCACGTCAAAAAATGGCTAAAATTCCAGCTGAAATTTTTTCAAAGTCCCTTAAAAATTTTCCAATTTTTGTCCCAATTCTTCCCATTCCCATTGAAACTTTTCAAATCCCTCTCAAAATTGTTGAAATTCTGTTGAAGCTTTTAAAATTCTCTCTAGAATTTTCAAAATCCATGGCCACATGTTTACAATTTCACGTCAAAAAATGGCTAAAATTCCAGTTGAAATTTTTTCAAAGTCCCTTAAAAATTTTCCAATTTTTGTTCCAATTCTTCCCATTCCCATTGAAACTTTTCAAATCCCTCTCAGAATTGTTGAAATTCTGTTAAAGCTTTTAAAATTCTCTCTAGAATTTTCAAAATCCATGTCCACATGTTTACAATTTCACGTCAAAAAATGGCTAAAATTCCAGTTGAAATTTTTTCAAAGTCCCTTAAAAATTTTCCAATTTTTGTCCCAATTCTTCCCATTCCCATTGAAACTTTTCAAATCCCTCTCAAAATTGTTGAAATTCTGTTGAAGCTTTTAAAATTCTCTCTAGAATTTTCAAAATCCATGTCCACATGTTTACAATTTCACGTCAAAAAATGGCTAAAATTCCAGTTGAAATTTTTTCCAAGTCCCTTAAAAATTTTCCAATTTTTGTCCCAATTCTTCCCATTCCCATTGAAACTTTTCAAATCCCTCTCAAAATTGTTGAAATTCTCTTGAAGCTTTTAAAATTCTCTCTAGAATTTTCAAAATCTATGTCCACATGTTTACAATTTCACGACAAAAAATTGCTAAAATTCCAGTTGAAATTTTTTCAAAGTCCCTTAAAAATTTTCCAATTTTTGTCCCAATTCTTCCCATTCCCATTGAAACTTTTCAAATCCCTCTCAAAATTGTTGAAATTCTGTTGAAGCTTTTAAAATTCTCTCTAGAATTTTCAAAATCCATGGCCACATGTTTACAATTTCACGTCAAAAAATGGCTAAATTCCAGTTGAAATTTTTTCAAAGTCCCTTAAAAATTTTCCAATTTTTGTCCCAATTCTTCCCATTCCCATTGAAACTTTTCAAATCCCTCTCAAAATTGTTGAAATTCTCTTGAAGCTTTTAAAATTCTCTCTAGAATTTTCAAAATCCATGTCCACATGTTTACAATTTCACGTCAAAAAATGGCTAAAATTCCAGTTGAAATTTTTTCAAAGTCCCTTAAAAGTTTTCCAATTTTTGTCCCAATTCTTCCCATTCCCATTGAAACTTTTCAAATCCCTCTCAAAATTGTTGAAATTCTCTTGAAGCTTTTAAAATTCTCTCTAGAATTTTCAAAATCCATGTCCACATGTTTACAATTTCACGTAACAAAATGGCTAAAATTCCAGTTGAAATTTTTTCAAAGTCCCTTAAAAATTTTCCAATTTTTGTCCCAATTCTTCCCATTCCCATTGAAACTTTTCAAATCCCTCTCAAAATTGTTGAAATTCTCTTGAAGCTTTTAAAATTCTCTCTAGAAGTTTCAAAATCCATGTCCACATGTTTACAATTTCACGACAAAAAATTGCTAAAATTCCAGTTGAAATTTTTTCAAAGTCCCTTAAAAATTTTCCAATTTTTGTCCCAATTCTTCCCATTCCCATTGAAACTTTTCAAATCCCTCTCAAAATTGTTGAAATTCTCTTGAAGCTTTTAAAATTCTCTCTAGAATTTTCAAAATCCATGGCCACATGTTTACAATTTCACGTCAAAAAATGGCTAAATTCCAGTTGAAATTTTTTCAAAGTCCCTTAAAAATTTTCCAATTTTTGTCCCAATTCTTCCCATTCCCATTGAAACTTTTCAAATCCCTCTCCAAATTGTTGAAATTCTCTTGAAGCTTTTAAAATTCTCTCTAGAATTTTCAAAATCCATGGCCACATGTTTATAATTTCACGTCAAAAAATGGCTAAAATTCCAGTTGAAATTTTTTCAAAGTCTCTTAAAAATTTTCCAATTTTTGTCCCAATTCTTCCCATTCCCATTGAAACTTTTCAAATCCCTCTTAAAATTGTTGAAATTCTCTTGAAGCTTTTAAAATTCTCTCTAGAATTTTCAAAATCCATGGCCACATGTTTACAATTTCACGTTAAAAAATGGCTAAAATTCCAGTTGAAATTTTTTCAAAGTCCCTTAAAAATTTTCCAATTTTTGTCCCAATTCTTCCCATTCCCATTGAAACTTTTCAAATCCCTCTCAAAATTGTTGAAATTCTCTTGAAGCTTTTAAAATTCTCTCTAGAATTTTCAAAATCCGTGGCCACATGTTTACAATTTCACGTAACAAAATGGCTAAAATTCCGGTTGAAATTTTTTCAAAGTCCCTTAAAAATTTTCCAATTTTTGTCCCAATTCTTCCCATTCCCATTGAAACTTTTCAAATCCCTCTCAAAATTGTTGAAATTCTCTTGAAGCTTTTAAAATTCTCTCTAGAATTTTCAAAATCCATGGCCACATGTTTACAATTTCACGTCAAAAAATGGCGAAAATTCCAGTTGAAATTTTTTCAAAGTCCCTTAAAAATTTTCCAATTTTTGTCCCAATTCTTCCCATTCCCATTGAAACTTTTCAAATCCCTCTCCAAATTGTTGAAATTCTGTTGAAGCTTTTAAAATTCTCTCTAGAATTTTCAAAATCCATGGCCACATGTTTACAATTTCACATAAAAAAATTGCTAAAATTCCAGTTGAAATTTTTTCAAAGTCCCTTAAAAATTTTCCAATTTTTGTCCCAATTCTTCCCATTCCCATTGAAACTTTTCAAATCCCTCTCAAAATTGTTGAAATTCTCTTGAAGCTTTTAAAATTCTCTCTAGAATTTTCAAAATCCATGGCCACATGTTTACAATTTCACGTCAAAAAATGGCTAAAATTCCAGCTGAAATTTTTTCAAAGTCCCTTAAAAATTTTCCAATTTTTGTCCCAATTCTTCCCATTCCCATTGAAACTTTTCAAATCCCTCTCAAAATTGTTGAAATTCTGTTGAAGCTTTTAAAATTCTCTCTAGAATTTTCAAAATCCATGTCCACATGTTTACAATTTCACGTCAAAAAATGGCTAAAATTCCAGTTGAAATTTTTTCCAAGTCCCTTAAAAATTTTCCAATTTTTGTCCCAATTCTTCCCATTCCCATTGAAACTTTTCAAATCCCTCTCAAAATTGTTGAAATTCTGTTGAAGCTTTTAAAATTCTCTCTAGAATTTTCAAAATCCATGTCCACATGTTTACAATTTCACGACAAAAAATTGCTAAAATTCCAGTTGAAATTTTTTCAAAGTCCCTTAAAAATTTTCCAATTTTTGTCCCAATTCTTCCCATTCCCATTGAAACTTTTCAAATCCCTCTCAACATTGTTGAAATTCTGTTGAAGCTTTTAAAATTCTCTCTAGAATTTTCAAAATCCATGGCCACATGTTTACAATTTCACGTCAAAAAATGGCTAAATTCCAGTTGAAATTTTTTCAAAAGTCCCTTAAAAATTTTCCAATTTTTGTCCCAATTCTTCCCATTCCCATTGAAACTTTTCAAATCCCTCTCAAAATTGTTGAAATTCTCTTGAAGCTTTTAAAATTCTCTCTAGAATTTTCAAAATCCATGTCCACATGTTTACAATTTCACGTCAAAAAATGGCTAAAATTCCAGTTGAAATTTTTTCAAAGTCCCTTAAAAGTTTTCCAATTTTTGTCCCAATTCTTCCCATTCCCATTGAAACTTTTCAAATCCCTCTCAAAATTGTTGAAATTCTCTTGAAGCTTTTAAAATTCTCTCTAGAATTTTCAAAATCCATGGCCACATGTTTACAATTTCACGTCAAAAAATGGCTAAAATTCCAGTTGAAATTTTTTCAAAGTCCCTTAAAAATTTTCCAATTTTTGTCCCAATTCTTCCCATTCCCATTGAAATTTTTCAAATCCCTCTCAAAATTATTGAAATTCTGTTGAAGCTTTTAAAATTCTCTCTAGAATTTTCAAAATCCATGTCCACATGTTTACAATTTCACGTCAAAAAATTGCTAAAATTCCAGTTGAAATTTTTTCAAAGTCCCTTAAAAATTTTCCAATTTTTGTCCCAATTCTTCCCATTCCCATTGAAACTTTTCAAATCCCTCTCAAAATTGTAGAAATTCTGTTGAAACTTTTAAAATTCTCTCTAGAATTTTCAAAATCCATGGTCACATGTTTACAATTTCACGACAAAAAATGGCTAAAATTCCAGTTGAAATTTTTTCAAAGTCCCTTAAAAATTTTCCAATTCTTGTCCCAATTCTTCCCATTCCCATTGAAACTTTTCAAATCCCTCTCCAAATTGTTGAAATTCTGTTGAAGCTTTTAAAATTCTCTCTAGAATTTTCAAAATCCATGGCCACATGTTTACAATTTCACATAAAAAAATTGCTAAAATTCCAGTTGAAATTTTTTCAAAGTCCCTTAAAAATTTTCCAATTTTTGTCCCAATTCTTCCCATTCCCATTGAAACTTTTCAAATCCCTCTCAAAATTGTTGAAATTCTGTTGAAGCTTTTAAAATTCTCTCTAGAATTTTCAAAATCCATGGCCACATGTTTACAATTTCACGTCAAAAAATGGCTAAAATTCCAGCTGAAATTTTTTCAAAGTCCCTTAAAAATTTTCCAATTTTTGTCCCAATTCTTCCCATTCCCATTGAAACTTTTCAAATCCCTCTCAAAATTGTTGAAATTCTCTTGAAGCTTTTAAAATTCTCTCTAGAATTTTCAAAATCCACTTCAACATGTTTACAAGTTCACGTCAAAAAATGGCTAAAATTCCAGTTGAAATTTTTTCAAAGTCCCTGAAAAATTTTCCAATTTTTGTCCCAATTCTTCCCATTCCCATTGAAACTTTTCAAATCCCTCTCAAAATTGTTGAAATTCTGTTGAAGCTTTTAAAATTCTCTCTAGAATTTTCAAAATCCATGTCCACATGTTTACAATTTCACGTCAAAAAATGGCTAAAATTCCAGTTGAAATTTTTTCCAAGTCCCTTAAAAATTTTCCAATTTTTGTCCCAATTCTTCCCATTCCCATTGAAACTTTTCAAATCCCTCTCAAAATTGTTGAAATTCTGTTGAAGCTTTTAAAATTCTCTCTAGAATTTTCAAAATCCATGGCCACATGTTTACAATTTCACGTCAAAAAATGGCTAAAATTCCAGTTGAAATTTTTTCAAAGTCCCGTAAAAGTTTTCCAATTTTTGTCCCAATTCTTCCCATTCCCATTGAAACTTTTCAAATCCCTCTCAAAATTGTAGAAATTCTCTTGAAGCTTTTAAAATTCTCTCTAGAATTTTCAAAATCCATGGCCACATGTTTACAATTTCACATAAAAAAATTGCTAAAATTCCAGTTGAAATTTTTTCAAAGTCCCTGAAAAATTTTCCAATTTTTGTCCCAATTCTTCCCATTCCCATTGAAACTTTTCAAATCCCTCTCCAAATTGTTGAAATTCTGTTGAAGCTTTTAAAATTCTCTCTAGAATTTTCAAAATCCATGGCCACATGTTTACAATTTCACGTCAAAAAATGGCTAAAATTCCAGTTGAAATTTTTTCAAAGTCCCTTAAAAATTTTCCAATTTTTGTCCCAATTCTTCCCATTCCCATTGAAACTTTTCAAATCCCTCTCCAAATTGTTGAAATTCTGTTAAAGCTTTTAAAATTCTCTCTAGAATTTTCAAAATCCATGTCCACATGTTTACAATTTCACATAAAAAATGGCTAAAATTCCAGTTGAAATTTTTTCAAAGTCCCTTAAAAATTTTCCAATTTTTGTCCCAATTCTTCCCATTCCCATTGAAACTTTTCAAATCCCTCTCAAAATTGTTGAAATTCTCTTGAAGCTTTTAAAATTCTCTCTAGAATTTTCAAAATCCATGGCCACATGTTTACAATCTCACGTCAAAAAATGGCTAAAATTCCAGTTGAAATTTTTTCAAAGTCCCGTAAAAATTTTCCAATTTTTGTCCCAATTCTTCCCATTCCCATTGAAACTTTTCAAATCCCTCTCAAAATTGTTGAAATTCTGTTGAAGCTTTTAAAATTCTCTCTAGAATTTTCAAAATCCATGTCCACATGTTTACAATTTCACGTCAAAAAATGGCTAAAATTCCAGTTGAAATTTTTTCAAAGTCCCTTAAAAATTTTCCAATGTTTGTCCCAATTCTTCCCATTCCCATTGAAACTTTTCAAATCCCTCTCAAAATTGTTGAAATTCTGTTGAAACTTTTAAAATTCTCTCTAGAATTTTCAAAATCCATGGCCACATGTTTTCAATTTCACGTCAAAAAATGGCTAAAATTCCAGTTGAAATTTTTTCAAAGTCCCTTAAAAATTTTCCAATTTTTGTCCCAATTCTTCCCATTCCCATTGAAACTTTTCAAATCCCTCTCCAAATTGTTGAAATTCTCTTGAAGCTTTTAAAATTCGCTCTAGAATTTTCAAAATCCATGGCCACATGTTTACAATTTCACGTCAAAAAATGGCTAAAATTCCAGTTGAAATTTTTTCAAAGTCCCTTAAAAATTTTCCAATTTTTGTCCCAATTCTTCCCATTCCCATTGAAACTTTTCAAATCCCTCTCCAAATTGTTGAAATTCTGTTAAAGCTTTTAAAATTCTCTCTAGAATTTTCAAAATCCATGTCCACATGTTTACAATTTCACGTCAAAAAATGGCTAAAATTCCAGTTGAAATTTTTTCAAAGTCCCTTAAAAATTTTCCAATTTTTGTCCCAATTCTTCCCATTCCCATTGAAACTTTTCAAATCCCTCTCAAAATTGTTGAAATTCTGTTGAAGCTTTTAAAATTCTCTCTAAAATTTTCAAAATCCATGGCCACATGTTTTCAATTTCACGACAAAAAATTGCTAAAATTCCAGTTGAAATTTTTTCAAAGTCCCTTAAAAATTTTCCAATTTTTGTCCCAATTCTTCCCATTCCCATTGAAACTTTTCAAATCCCTCTCCAAATTGTTGAAATTCTGTTGAAGCTTTTAAAATTCTCTCTAGAATTTTCAAAATCCATGGCCACATGTTTACAATTTCACATAAAAAAATGGCTAAAATTCCAGTTGAAATTTTTTCAAAGTCCCTTAAAAATTTTCCAATTTTTGTCCCAATTCTTCCCATTCCCATTGAAACTTTTCAAATCCCTCTCCAAATTGTTGAAATTCTCTTGAAGCTTTTAAAATTCTCTCTAGAATTTTCAAAATCCATGTCCACATGTTTACAATTTCACATAAAAAATGGCTAAAATTCCAGTTGAAATTTTTTCAAAGTCCCTTAAAAATTTTCCAATTTTTGTCCCAATTCTTCCCATTCCCATTGAAACTTTTCAAATCCCTCTCAAAATTGTTGAAATTCTGTTGAAGCTTTTAAAATTCTCTCTAGAATTTTCAAAATCCATGGCCACATGTTTACAATCTCACGTCAAAAAATGGCTAAAATTCCAGTTGAAATTTTTTCAAAGTCCCGTAAAAGTTTTCCAATTTTTGTCCCAATTCTTCCCATTCCCATTGAAACTTTTCAAATCCCTCTCAAAATTGTAGAAATTCTCTTGAAGCTTTTAAAATTCTCTCTAGAATTTCAAAATCCATGTCCACATGTTTACAATTTCACGTAACAAAATGGCTAAAATTCCAGTTGAAATTTTTTCAAAGTCCCTTAAAAATTTTCCAATTTTTGTCCCAATTCTTCCCATTCCCATTGAAACTTTTCAAATCCCTCTCAAAATTGTTGAAATTCTGTTGAAGCTTTTAAAATTCTCTCTAGAATTTTCAAAATCCATGTCCACATGTTTACAATTTCACGTCAAAAAATGGCTAAAATTCCAGTTGAAATTTTTTCAAAGTCCCTTAAAAATTTTCCAATGTTTGTCCCAATTCTTCCCATTCCCATTGAAACTTTTCAAATCCCTCTCAAAATTGTTGAAATTCTGTTAAAGCTATTAAAATTCTCTCTAGAATTTTCAAAATCCATGTCCACATGTTTACAATTTCACGTCAAAAAATGGCTAAAATTCCAGTTGAAATTTTTTCAAAGTCCCTTAAAAATTTTCCAATTTTTGTCCCAATTCTTCCCATTCCCATTGAAACTTTTCAAATCCCTCTCAAAATTGTTGAAATTCTGTTGAAGCTTTTAAAATTCTCTCTAAAATTTTCAAAATCCATGGCCACATGTTTACAATTTCACGTCAAAAAATGGCTAAAATTCCAGTTGAAATTTTTTCAAAGTCCCTTAAAAATTTTCCAATTTTTGTCCCAATTCTTCCCATTCCCATTGAAACTTTTCAAATCCCTCTCCAAATTGTTGAAATTCTGTTGAAGCTTTTAAAATTCTCTCTAGAATTTTCAAAATCCATGGCCACATGTTTACAATTTCACATAAAAAAATGGCTAAAATTCCAGTTGAAATTTTTTCAAAGTCCCTTAAAAATTTTCCAATTTTTGTCCCAATTCTTCCCATTCCCATTGAAACTTTTCAAATCCCTCTCCAAATTGTTGAAATTCTCTTGAAGCTTTTAAAATTCTCTCTAGAATTTTCAAAATCCATGTCCACATGTTTACAATTTCACATAAAAAATGGCTAAAATTCCAGTTGAAATTTTTTCAAAGTCCCTTAAAAATTTTCCAATTTTTGTCCCAATTCTTCCCATTCCCATTGAAACTTTTCAAATCCCTCTCAAAATTGTTGAAATTCTGTTGAAGCTTTTAAAATTCTCTCTAGAATTTTCAAAATCCATGTCCACATGTTTACAATCTCACGTCAAAAAATGGCTAAAATTCCAGTTGAAATTTTTTCAAAGTCCCGTAAAAGTTTTCCAATTTTTGTCCCAATTCTTCCCATTCCCATTGAAACTTTTCAAATCCCTCTCAAAATTGTAGAAATTCTCTTGAAGCTTTTAAAATTCTCTCTAGAATTTTCAAAATCCATGTCCACATGTTTACAATTTCACGTAACAAAATGGCTAAAATTCCAGTTGAAATTTTTTCAAAGTCCCTTAAAAATTTTCCAATTTTTGTCCCAATTCTTCCCATTCCCATTGAAACTTTTCAAATCCCTCTCAAAATTGTTGAAATTCTGTTGAAGCTTTTAAAATTCTCTCTAGAATTTTCAAAATCCATGTCCACATGTTTACAATTTCACGTCAAAAAATGGCTAAAATTCCAGTTGAAATTTTTTCAAAGTCCCTTAAAAATTTTCCAATGTTTGTCCCAATTCTTCCCATTCCCATTGAAACTTTTCAAATCCCTCTCAAAATTGTTGAAATTCTCTTGAAGCTTTTAAAATTCTCTCTAGAATTTTCAAAATCCATGGCCACATGTTTACAATTTCACGTCAAAAAATGGCTAAAATTCCAGTTGAAATTTTTTCAAAGTCCCTTAAAAATTTTCCAATTTTTGTCCCAATTCTTCCCATTCCCATTGAAACTTTTCAAATCCCTCTCCAAATTGTTGAAATTCTGTTGAAGCTTTTAAAATTCTCTCTAGAATTTTCAAAATCCATGGCCACATGTTTACAATTTCACGTCAAAAAATGGCTAAAATTCCAGTTGAAATTTTTTCAAAGTCCCTTAAAAATTTTCCAATTTTTGTCCCAATTCTTCCCATTCCCATTGAAACTTTTCAAATCCCTCTCCAAATTGTTGAAATTCTGTTAAAGCTTTTAAAATTCTCTCTAGAATTTTCAAAATCCATGTCCACATGTTTACAATTTCACATAAAAAAATGGCTAAAATTCCAGTTGAAATTTTTTCAAAGTCCCTTAAAAATTTTCCAATTTTTGTCCCAATTCTTCCCATTCCCATTGAAACTTTTCAAATCCCTCTCAAAATTGTTGAAATTCTCTTGAAGCTTTTAAAATTCTCTCTAGAATTTTCAAAATCCATGGCCACATGTTTACAAGTTCACGTCAAAAAATGGCTAAAATTCCAGTTGAAATTTTTTCAAAGTCCCTTAAAAATTTTCCAATTTTTGTCCCAATTCTTCCCATTCCCATTGAAACTTTTCAAATCCCTCTCCAAATTGTTGAAATTCTGTTAAAGCTTTTAAAATTCTCTCTAGAATTTTCAAAATCCATGTCCACATGTTTACAATTTCACATAAAAAAATTGCTAAAATTCCAGTTGAAATTTTTTCAAAGTCCCTTAAAAGTTTTCCAATTTTTGTCCCAATTCTTCCCATTCCCATTGAAACTTTTCAAATCCCTCTCAAAATTGTTGAAATTCTGTTGAAGCTTTTAAAATTCTCTCTAGAATTTTCAAAATCCATGGCCACATGTTTACAATTTCACGTAAAAAAAATGGCTAAAATTCCAGTTGAAATTTTTTCAAAGTCCCTTAAAAATTTTCCAATTTTGTCCCAATTCTTCCCATTCCCATTGAAACTTTTCAAATCCCTCTCAAAATTGTTGAAATTCTCTTGAAGCTTTTAAAATTCTCTCTAGAATTTTCAAAATCCATGTCCACATGTTTACAATTTCACGTCAAAAAATGGCTAAAATTCCAGTTGAAATTTTTTCAAAGTCCCTTAAAAATTTTCCAATTTTTGTCCCAATTCTTCCCATTCCCATTGAAACTTTTCAAATCCCTCTCCAAATTGTTGAAATTCTGTTGAAGCTTTTAAAATTCTCTCTAGAATTTTCAAAATCCATGGCCACATGTTTACAATTTCACGTCAAAAAATGGCTAAATTCCAGTTGAAATTTTTTCAAAGTCCCTTAAAAATTTTCCAATTTTTGTCCCAATTCTTCCCATTCCCATTGAAACTTTTCAAATCCCTCTCAAAATTGTTGAAATTCTCTTGAAGCTTTTAAAATTCTCTCTAGAATTTTCAAAATCCATGTCCACATGTTTACAATTTCACGTCAAAAAATGGCTAAAATTCCAGTTGAAATTTTTTCAAAGTCCCTTAAAAGTTTTCCAATTTTTGTCCCAATTCTTCCCATTCCCATTGAAACTTTTCAAATTCCTCTCAAAATTGTTGAAATTCTCTTGAAGCTTTTAAAATTCTTTCTAGAATTTTCAAAATCCATGGCCACATGTTTACAATTTCACGTCAAAAAATGGCTAAAATTCTAGCTGAAATTTTTTCAAAGTCCCTTAAAAATTTTCCAATTTTTGTCCCAATTCTTCCCATTCCCATTGAAACTTTTCAAATCCCTCTCAAAATTGTTGAAATTCTCTTGAAGCTTTTAAAATTCTCTCTAGAATTTTCAAAATCCATGTCCACATGTTTACAATTTCACGTCAAAAATGGCTAAAATTCCAGTTGAAATTTTTTCAAAGTCCCTTAAAAATTTTCCAATTTTTGTCCCAATTCTTCCCATTCCCATTGAAACTTTTCAAATCCCTCTCCAAATTGTTGAAATTCTGTTGAAGCTTTTAAAATTCTCTCTAGAATTTTCAAAATCCATGGCCACATGTTTACAATTTCACGTCAAAAATGGCTAAATTCCAGTTGAAATTTTTTCAAAGTCCCTTAAAAATTTTCCAATTTTTGTCCCAATTCTTCCCATTCCCATTGAAACTTTTCAAATCCCTCTCAAAATTGTTGAAATTCTCTTGAAGCTTTTAAAATTCTCTCTAGAATTTTCAAAATCCATGTCCACATGTTTACAATTTCACGTCAAAAAATGGCTAAAATTCCAGTTGAAATTTTTTCCAAGTCCCTTAAAAATTTTCCAATTTTTGTCCCAATTCTTCCCATTCCCATTGAAACTTTTCAAATCCCTCTCAAAATTGTTGAAATTCTCTTGAAGCTTTTAAAATTCTCTCTAGAATTTTCAAAATCCATGGCCACATGTTTACAATTTCACGTCAAAAAATGGCTAAAATTCTAGCTGAAATTTTTTCAAAGTCCCTTAAAAATTTTCCAATTTTTGTCCCAATTCTTCCCATTCCCATTGAAACTTTTCAAATCCCTCTCAAAATTGTTGAAATTCTCTTGAAGCTTTTAAAATTCTCTCTAGAATTTTCAAAATCCATGGCCACATGTTTACAATTTCACGTCAAAAAATGGCTAAAATTCCAGTTGAAATTTTTTCAAAGTCCCTTAAAAATTTTCCAATTTTTGTCCCAATTCTTCCCATTCCCATTGAAACTTTTCAAATCCCTCTCAAAATTGTTGAAATTCTGTTGAAGCTTTTAAAATTCTCTCTAGAATTTTCAAAATCCATGGCCACATGTTTACAATCTCACGTCAAAAAATGGCTAAAATTCCAGTTGAAATTTTTTCAAAGTCCCGTAAAAGTTTTCCAA
The DNA here is from genome assembly GCF_964273445.1 of Streptopelia decaocto. NCBI lineage: Eukaryota > Metazoa > Chordata > Aves > Columbiformes > Columbidae > Streptopelia > Streptopelia decaocto. Next base: position 18,922 of record NW_028116519.1, on the reverse strand, counting down.
TTTTTGTCCCAATTCTTCCCATTCCCATTGAAACTTTTCAAATCCCTCTCAAAATTGTAGAAATTCTCTTGAAGCTTTTAAAATTCTCTCTAGAATTTTCAAAATCCATGTCCACATGTTTACAATTTCACGTAAAAAATGGCTAAAATTCCAGTTGAAATTTTTTCAAAGTCCCTTAAAAATTTTCCAATTTTTGTCCCAATTCTTCCCATTCCCATTGAAACTTTTCAAATCCCTCTCAAAATTGTTGAAATTCTGTTGAAGCTTTTAAAATTCTCTCTAGAATTTTCAAAATCCATGTCCACATGTTTACAATTTCACGTCAAAAATGGCTAAAATTCCAGTTGAAATTTTTTCAAAGTCCCTTAAAAATTTTCCAATTTTTGTCCCAATTCTTCCCATTCCCATTGAAACTTTTCAAATCCCTCTCAAAATTGTTGAAATTCTGTTGAAACTTTTAAAATTCTCTCTAGAATTTTCAAAATCCATGGCCACATGTTTACAATTTCACGTCAAAAAATGGCTAAAATTCCAGTTGAAATTTTTTTCAAAGTCCCTTAAAAATTTTCCAATTTTTGTCCCAATTCTTCCCATTCCCATTGAAACTTTTCAAATCCCTCTCCAAATTGTTGAATTCTGTTGAAGCTTTTAAAATTCTCTCTAGAATTTTCAAAATCCATGGCCACATGTTTACAATTTCACGTCAAAAAATGGCTAAAATTCCAGTTGAAATTTTTTCCAAGTCCCTTAAAAATTTTCCAATTTTTGTCCCAATTCTTCCCATTCCCATTGAAACTTTTCAAATCCCTCTCAAAATTGTTGAAATTCTCTTGAAGCTTTTAAAATTCTCTCTAGAATTTTCAAAATCCATGTCCACATGTTTACAATTTCACGTCAAAAAATGGCTAAAATTCCAGTTGAAATTTTTTCAAAGTCCCTTAAAAATTTTCCAATTTTTGTCCCAATTCTTCCCATTCCCATTGAAACTTTTCAAATCCCTCTCAAAATTGTTGAAATTCTGTTAAAGCTTTTAAAATTCTCTCTAGAATTTTCAAAATCCATGTCCACATGTTTACAATTTCACATAAAAATATTGCTAAAATTCCAGTTGAAATTTTTTCAAAGTCCCTTAAAAGTTTTCCAATTTTTGTCCCAATTCTTCCCATTCCCATTGAAACTTTTCAAATCCCTCTCAAAATTGTTGAAATTCTCTTGAAGCTTTTAAAATTCTCTCTAGAATTTTCAAAATCCATGGCCACATGTTTTCAATTTCACGTAAAAAAAATGGCTAAAATTCCAGTTGAAATTTTTTCAAAGTCCCTTAAAAGTTTTCCAATTTTTGTCCCAATTCTTCCCATTCCCATTGAAACTTTTCAAATCCCTCTCAAAATTGTTGAAATTCTCTTGAAGCTTTTAAAATTCTCTCTAGAATTTTCAAAATCCATGTCCACATGTTTACAATTTCACGTCAAAAAATGGCTAAAATTCCAGTTGAAATTTTTTCAAAGTCCCTTAAAAATTTCCAATTTTTGTCCCAATTCTTCCCATTCCCATTGAAACTTTTCAAATCCCTCTCAAAAGTGTTGAAATTCTCTTGAAGCTTTTAAAATTCTCTCTAGAATTTTCAAAATCCATGGCCACATGTTTACAATTTCACGTCAAAAAATGGCTAAATTCCAGTTGAAATTTTTTCAAAGTCCCTTAAAAATTTTCCAATTTTTGTCCCAATTCTTCCCATTCCCATTGAAACTTTTCAAATCCCTCTCAAAATTGTTGAAATTCTGTTGAAACTTTTAAAATTCTCTCTAGAATTTTCAAAATCCATGTCCACATGTTTACAATTTCACGTCAAAAAATGGCTAAAATTCCAGTTGAAATTTTTTCAAAGTCCCTTAAAAATTTTCCAATTTTTGTCCCAATTCTTCCCATTCCCATTGAAACTTTTCAAATCCCTCTCCAAATTGTTGAAATTCTGTTGAAGCTTTTAAAATTCTCTCTAGAATTTTCAAAATCCATGGCCACATGTTTACAATTTCACGTCAAAAAATGGCTAAAATTCCAGTTGAAATTTTTTCAAAGTCCCTTAAAAATTTTCCAATTTTTGTCCCAATTCTTCCCATTCCCATTGAAACTTTTCAAATCCCTCTCAAAATTGTTGAAATTCTGTTGAAGCTTTTAAAATTCTCTCTAGAATTTTCAAAATCCATGTCCACATGTTTACAATTTCACGTCAAAAAATGGCTAAAATTCCAGTTGAAATTTTTTCAAAGTCCCTTAAAAATTTTCCAATTTTTGTCCCAATTCTTCCCATTCCCATTGAAACTTTTCAAATCCCTCTCAAAATTGTTGAAATTCTGTTGAAGCTTTTAAAATTCTCTCTAAAATTTTCAAAATCCATGGCCACATGTTTTCAATTTCACGTCAAAAAATGGCTAAAATTCCAGTTGAAATTTTTTCAAAGTCCCTTAAAAATTTTCCAATTTTTGTCCCAATTCTTCCCATTCCCATTGAAACTTTTCAAATCCCTCTCAAAATTGTTGAAATTCTCTTGAAGCTTTTAAAATTCTCTCTAGAATTTTCAAAATCCATGTCCACATGTTTACAATTTCACATAAAAATATTGCTAAAATTCCAGTTGAAATTTTTTCAAAGTCCCTTAAAAGTTTTCCAATTTTTGTCCCAATTCTTCCCATTCCCATTGAAACTTTTCAAATCCCTCTCAAAATTGTTGAAATTCTCTTGAAGCTTTTAAAATTCTCTCTAGAATTTTCAAAATCCATGGCCACATGTTTACAATTTCACGTAAAAAAAATGGCTAAAATTCCAGTTGAAATTTTTTCAAAGTCCCGTAAAAGTTTTCCAATTTTTGTCCCAATTCTTCCCATTCCCATTGAAACTTTTCAAATCCCTCTCAAAATTGTTGAAATTCTGTTGAAGCTTTTAAAATTCTCTCTAGAATTTTCAAAATCCATGTCCACATGTTTACAATTTCACGTCAAAAAATGGCTAAAATTCCAGTTGAAATTTTTTCAAAGTCCCTTAAAAATTTTCCAATTTTTGTCCCAATTCTTCCCATTCCCATTGAAACTTTTCAAATCCCTCTCAAAATTGTTGAAATTCTGTTGAAGCTTTTAAAATTCTCTCTAGAATTTTCAAAATCCATGGCCACATGTTTACAATTTCACGTCAAAAAATGGCTAAATTCCAGTTGAAATTTTTTCAAAGTCCCTTAAAAATTTTCCAATTTTTGTCCCAATTCTTCCCATTCCCATTGAAACTTTTCAAATCCCTCTCAAAATTGTTGAAATTCTCTTGAAGCTTTTAAAATTCTCTCTAGAATTTTCAAAATCCATGTCCACATGTTTACAATTTCACGTCAAAAAATGGCTAAAATTCCAGTTGAAATTTTTTCAAAGTCCCTTAAAAGTTTTCCAATTTTTGTCCCAATTCTTCCCATTCCCATTGAAACTTTTCAAATCCCTCTCAAAATTGTTGAAATTCTCTTGAAGCTTTTAAAATTCTCTCTAGAATTTTCAAAATCCATGGCCACATGTTTACAATTTCACGTCAAAAAATGGCTAAAATTCTAGCTGAAATTTTTTCAAAGTCACTTAAAAATTTTCCAATTTTTGTCCCAATTCTTCCCATTCCCATTGAAACTTTTCAAATCCCTCTCAAAATTGTTGAAATTCTCTTGAAGCTTTTAAAATTCTCTCTAGAATTTTCAAAATCCACTTCAACATGTTTACAATTTCACGTCAAAAAATGGCTAAAATTCCAGTTGAAATTTTTTCAAAGTCCCTTAAAAATTTTCCAATTTTTGTCCCAATTCTTCCCATTCCCATTGAAACTTTTCAAATCCCTCTCAAAATTGTTGAAATTCTGTTGAAGCTTTTAAAATTCTCTCTAGAATTTTCAAAATCCATGGCCACATGTTTACAATCTCACGTCAAAAAATGGCTAAAATTCCAGTTGAAATTTTTTCAAAGTCCCGTAAAAGTTTTCCAATTTTTGTCCCAATTCTTCCCATTCCCATTGAAACTTTTCAAATCCCTCTCAAAATTGTAGAAATTCTCTTGAAGCTTTTAAAATTCTCTCTAGAATTTTCAAAATCCATGTCCACATGTTTACAATTTCACGTAACAAAATGGCTAAAATTCCAGTTGAAATTTTTTCAAAGTCCCTTAAAAATTTTCCAATTTTTGTCCCAATTCTTCCCATTCCCATTGAAACTTTTCAAATCCCTCTCAAAATTGTTGAAATTCTGTTGAAGCTTTTAAAATTCTCTCTAGAATTTTCAAAATCCATGTCCACATGTTTACAATTTCACGTCAAAAAATGGCTAAAATTCCAGTTGAAATTTTTTCAAAGTCCCTTAAAAATTTTCCAATTTTTGTCCCAATTCTTCCCATTCCCATTGAAACTTTTCAAATCCCTCTCAAAATTGTTGAAATTCTCTTGAAGCTTTTAAAATTCTCTCTAGAATTTTCAAAATCCATGGCCACATGTTTACAATTTCACGTCAAAAAATGGCTAAAATTCCAGTTGAAATTTTTTCAAAGTCCCTTAAAAATTTTCCAATTTTTGTCCCAATTCTTCCCATTCCCATTGAAATTTTTCAAATCCCTCTCAAAATTGTTGAAATTCTGTTGAACATTTTAAAATTCTCTCTAGAATTTTCAAAATCCATGTCCACATGTTTACAATTTCACGTCAAAAAAATGCTAAAATTCCAGTTGAAATTTTTTCAAAGTCCCTTAAAAATTTTCCAATTTTTGTCCCAATTCTTCCCATTCCCATTGAAACTTTTCAAATCCCTCTCAAAATTGTAGAAATTCTGTTGAAACTTTTAAAATTCTCTCTAGAATTTTCAAAATCCATGGCCACATGTTTACAATTTCACGTAAAAAAATGGCTAAAATTCCAGTTGAAATTTTTTCAAAGTCCCTTAAAAATTTTCCAATTCTTGTCCCAATTCTTCCCATTCCCATTGAAACTTTTCAAATCCCTCTCCAAATTGTTGAAATTCTGTTGAAGCTTTTAAAATTCTCTCTAGAATTTTCAAAATCCATGGCCACATGTTTACAATTTCACATAAAAAAATGGCTAAAATTCCAGTTGAAATTTTTTCAAAGTCCCTTAAAAATTTTCCAATTTTTGTCCCAATTCTTCCCATTCCCATTGAAACTTTTCAAATCCCTCTCAAAATTGTTGAAATTCTCTTGAAGCTTTTAAAATTCTCTCTAGAATTTTCAAAATCCACTTCAACATGTTTACAATTTCACGTCAAAAAATGGCTAAAATTCCAGTTGAAATTTTTTCAAAGTCCCTTCAAAATTTTCCAATTTTTGTCCCAATTCTTCCCATTCCCATTGAAACTTTTCAAATCCCTCTCAAAATTGTTGAAATTCTGTTGAAGCTTTTAAAATTCTCTCTAGAATTTTCAAAATCCATGTCCACATGTTTACAATTTCACGTCAAAAAATGGCTAAAATTCCAGTTGAAATTTTTTCAAAGTCCCTTAAAAATTTTCCAATTTTTGTCCCAATTCTTCCCATTCCCATTGAAACTTTTCAAATCCCTCTCCAAATTGTTGAAATTCTGTTGAAGCTTTTAAAATTCTCTCTAGAATTTTCAAAATCCATGGCCACATGTTTACAATTTCACGTCAAAAAATGGCTAAAATTCCAGTTGAAATTTTTTCCAAGTCCCTTAAAAATTTTCCAATTTTTGTCCCAATTCTTCCCATTCCCATTGAAACTTTTCAAATCCCTCTCCAAATTGTTGAAATTCTGTTAAAGCTTTTAAAATTCTCTCTAGAATTTTCAAAATCCATGTCCACATGTTTACAATTTCACATAAAAAAATGGCTAAAATTCCAGTTGAAATTTTTTCAAAGTCCCTTAAAAATTTTCCAATTTTTGTCCCAATTCTTCCCATTCCCATTGAAACTTTTCAAATCCCTCTCAAAATTGTTGAAATTCTCTTGAAGCTTTTAAAATTCTCTCTAAAATTTTCAAAATCCATGGCCACATGTTTTCAATTTCACGTCAAAAAATGGCTAAAATTCCAGTTGAAATTTTTTCAAAGTCCCTTAAAAATTTTCCAATTTTTGTCCCAATTCTTCCCATTCCCATTGAAACTTTTCAAATCCCTCTCAAAATTGTTGAAATTCTCTTGAAGCTTTTAAAATTCTCTCTAGAATTTTCAAAATCCATGGCCACATGTTTACAATTTCACGTCAAAAAATGGCTAAAATTCCAGTTGAAATTTTTTCAAAGTTCCTTAAAAATTTTCCAATTTTTGTCCCAATTCTTCCCATTCCCATTGAAACTTTTCAAATCCCTCTCAAAATTGTTGAAATTCTCTTGAAGCTTTTAAAATTCTCTCTAGAATTTTCAAAATCCATGTCCACATGTTTACAATTTCACATAAAAAAATGGCTAAAATTCCAGTTGAAATTTTTTCAAAGTCCCTTAAAAGTTTTCCAATTTTTGTCCCAATTCTTCCCATTCCCATTGAAACTTTTCAAATCCCTCTCAAAATTGTTGAAATTCTGTTGAAACTTTTAAAATTCTCTCTAGAATTTTCAAAATCCATGGCCACATGTTTACAATTTCACGTCAAAAAATGGCTAAAATTCCAGTTGAAATTTTTTCAAAGTCCCTTAAAAATTTTCCAATTTTTGTCCCAATTCTTCCCATTCCCATTGAAACTTTTCAAATCCCTCTCAAAATTGTTGAAATTCTCTTGAAGCTTTTAAAATTCTCTCTAGAATTTTCAAAATCCATGGCCACATGTTTACAATTTCACGTCAAAAAATGGCTAAAATTCCAGTTGAAATTTTTTCCAAGTCCCTTAAAAATTTTCCAATTTTTGTCCCAATTCTTCCCATTCCCATTGAAACTTTTCAAATCCCTCTCCAAATTGTTGAAATTCTGTTAAAGCTTTTAAAATTCTCTCTAGAATTTTCAAAATCCATGTCCACATGTTTACAATTTCACATAACAAAATGGCTAAAATTCCAGTTGAAATTTTTTCAAAGTCCCTTAAATATTTTCCAATTTTTGTCCCAATTCTTCCCATTCCCATTGAAACTTTTCAAATCCCTCTCCAAATTGTTGAAATTCTGTTGAAGCTTTTGAAATTCTCTCTAGAATTTTCAAAATCCATGTCCACATGTTTACAATTTCACGTAAAAAAAATGGCTAAAATTCCAGTTGAAATTTTTTCAAAGTCCCTTAAAAGTTTTCCAATTTTTGTCCCAATTCTTCCCATTCCCATTGAAACTTTTCAAATCCCTCTCAAAATTGTTGAAATTCTCTTGAAGCTTTTAAAATTCTCTCTAGAATTTTCAAAATCCATGTCCACATGTTTACAATTTCACGTCAAAAAATTGCTAAAATTCCAGTTGAAATTTTTTCAAAGTCCCTTAAAAATTTTCCAATTTTTGTCCCAATTCTTCCCATTCCCATTGAAACTTTTCAAATCCCTCTCAAAATTGTTGAAATTCTGTTGAAGCTTTTAAAATTCTCTCTAGAATTTTCAAAATCCATGTCCACATGTTTACAATTTCACGTAACAAAATGGCTAAAATTCCAGTTGAAATTTTTTCAAAGTCCCTTAAAAATTTTCCAATTTTTGTCCCAATTCTTCCCATTCCCATTGAAACTTTTCAAATCCCTCTCAAAATTGTTGAAATTCTCTTGAAACTTTTAAAATTCTCTCTAGAATTTTCAAAATCCATGTCCACATGTTTACAATTTCACGTATTAAAAAATGGTAAAATTCCAGTTGAAATTTTTTCAAAGTCCCTTAAAAATTTTCCAATTTTTGTCCCAATTCTTCCCATTCCCATTGAAACTTTTCAAATCCCTCTCAAAATTGTTGAAATTCTGTTGAAGCTTTTAAAATTCTCTCTAGAATTTTCAAAATCCATGTCCACATGTTTACAATTTCACGTATTAAAAAATGGTAAAATTCCAGTTGAAATTTTTTCAAAGTCCCTTAAAAATTTTCCAATTTTTGTCCCAATTCTTCCCATTCCCATTGAAACTTTTCAAATCCCTCTCAAAATTGTTGAAATTCTCTTGAAGCTTTTAAAATTCTCTCTAGAATTTTCAAAATCCATGTCCACATGTTTACAATTTCACGTCAAAAAATGGCTAAAATTCCAGTTGAAATTTTTTCAAAGTCCCTTAAAAATTTTCCAATTTTTGTCCCAATTCTTCCCATTCCCATTGAAACTTTTCAAATCCCTCTCCAAATTGTTGAAATTCTGTTAAAGCTTTTAAAATTCTCTCTAGAATTTTCAAAATCCATGGCCACATGTTTACAATTTCACGTCAAAAAATTGCTAAAATTCCAGTTGAAATTTTTTCAAAGTCCCTTAAAAATTTTCCAATTTTTGTCCCAATTCTTCCCATTCCCATTGAAACTTTTCAAATCCCTCTCAAAATTGTTGAAATTCTCTTGAAGCTTTTAAAATTCTCTCTAGAATTTTCAAAATCCATGTCCACATGTTTACAATTTCACGTCAAAAAATGGCTAAAATTCCAGTTGAAATTTTTTCAAAGTCCCTTAAAAATTTTCCAATTTTTGTCCCAATTCTTCCCATTCCCATTGAAACTTTTCAAATCCCTCTCAAAAGTGTTGAAATTCTCTTGAAGCTTTTAAAATTCTCTCTAGAATTTTCAAAATCCATGGCCACATGTTTACAATTTCACATAAAAAAATTGTTAAAATTCCAGTTGAAATTTTTTCAAAGTCCCTTAAAAATTTTCCAATTTTTGTCCCAATTCTTCCCATTCCCATTGAAACTTTTCAAATCCCTCTCAAAATTGTTGAAATTCTCTTGAAGCTTTTAAAATTCTCTCTAGAATTTTCAAAATCCATGTCCACATGTTTACAATTTCACGTATTAAAAAATGGTAAAATTCCAGTTGAAATTTTTTCAAAGTCCCTTAAAAATTTTCCAATTTTTGTCCCAATTCTTCCCATTCCCATTGAAACTTTTCAAATCCCTCTCAAAATTGTTGAAATTCTCTTGAAGCTTTTAAAATTCTCTCTAGAATTTTCAAAATCCATGTCCACATGTTTACAATTTCATGTCAAAAAATGGCTAAAATTCCAGTTGAAATTTTTTCAAAGTCCCTTAAAAATTTTCCAATTTTTGTCCCAATTCTTCCCATTCCCATGGAAACTTTTCAAATCCCTCTCAAAATTGTTGAAATTCTCTTGAAGCTTTTAAAATTCTCTCTAGAATTTTCAAAATCCATGTCCACATGTTTACAATTTCACATAAAAAAATGGCTAAAATTCCAGTTGAAATTTTTTCAAAGTCCCTTAAAAATTTTCCAATTTTTGTCCCAATTCTTCCCATTCCCATGGAAACTTTTCAAATCCCTCTCAAAATTGTTGAAATTCTCTTGAAGCTTTTAAAATTCTCTCTAGAATTTTCAAAATCCATGGCCACATGTTTACAATTTCACGTCAAAAAATGGCTAAAATTCCAGTTGAAATTTTTTCAAAGTCCCTTAAAATTTTCCAATTTTTGTCCCAATTCTTCCCATTCCCATTGAAACTTTTCAAATCCCTCTCAAAATTGTTGAAATTCTCTTGAAGCTTTTAAAATTCTCTCTAGAATTTTCAAAATCCATGGCCACATGTTTACAATTTCACGTCAAAAAATGGCTAAAATTCCAGTTGAAATTTTTTCAAAGTCCCTTAAAAATTTTCCAATTTTTGTCCCAATTCTTCCATTCCCATTGAAACTTTTCAAATCCCTCTCAAAATTGTTGAAATTCTCTTGAAGCTTTTAAAATTCTCTCTAGAATTTTCAAAATCCATGGCCACATGTTTACAATTTCACGTCAAAAAATGGCTAAAATTCCAGTTGAAATTTTTCAAAGTCCCTTAAAAATTTTCCAATTTTTGTCCCAATTCTTCCCATTCCCATTGAAACTTTTCAAATCCCTCTCAAAATTGTTGAAATTCTCTTGAAGCTTTTAAAATTCTCTCTAGAATTTTCAAAATCCATGGCCACATGTTTACAATTTCACGTCAAAAAATGGCTAAAATTCCAGTTGAAATTTTTTCAAAGTCCCTTAAAAATTTTCCAATTTTTGTCCCAATTCTTCCCATTCCCATTGAAACTTTTCAAATCCCTCTCCAAATTGTTGAAATTCTGTTAAAGCTTTTAAAATTCTCTCTAGAATTTTCAAAATCCATGGCCACATGTTTACAATTTCACATAAAAAAATGGCTAAAATTCCAGTTGAAATTTTTTCAAAGTCCCTTAAAAGTTTCCAATTTTTGTCCCAATTCTTCCCATTCACATTGAAACTTTTCAAATCCCTCTCAAAATTGTTGAAATTCTGTTGAAGCTTTTAAAATTCTCTCTAGAATTTTCAAAATCCATGGCCACATGTTTACAATTTCACGTAAAAAAATGGCTAAAATTCCAGTTGAAATTTTTTCAAAGTCCCTTAAAAGATTTCCAATTTTTGTCCCAATTCTTCCCATTCCCATTGAAACTTTTCAAATCCCTCTCAAAATTGTTGAAATTTTCTTGAAGCTTTTAAAATTCTCTCTAGAATTTTCAAAATCCATGGCCACATGTTTACAATTTCACGTCAAAAAATGGCTAAAATTCCAGTTGAAATTTTTTCCAAGTCCCTTAAAAATTTTCCAATTTTTGTCCCAATTCTTCCCATTCCCATTGAAACTTTTCAAATCCCTCTCAAAATTGTTGAAATTCTGTTGAAACTTTTAAAATTCTCTCTAGAATTTTCAAAATCCATGGCCACATGTTTACAATTTCACGTAAAAAAATGGCTAAAATTCCAGTTGAAATTTTTTCAAAGTCCCTTAAAAATTTTCCAATTTTGTCCCAATTCTTCCCATTCCCATTGAAACTTTTCAAATCCCTCTCAAAATTGTTGAAATTCTGTTGAAGCTTTTAAAATTCTCTCTAGAATTTTCAAAATCCATGGCCACATGTTTACAATTTCACGTCAAAAAATGGCTAAAATTCCAGTTGAAATTTTTTCAAAGTCCCTTAAAAATTTTCCAATTTTTGTCCCAATTCTTCCCATTCCCATTGAAACTTTTCAAATCCCTCTCCAAATTGTTGAAATTCTGTTAAAGCTTTTAAAATTCTCTCTAGAATTTTCAAAATCCATGTCCACATGTTTACAATTTCACATAACAAAATGGCTAAAATTCCAGTTGAAATTTTTTCAAAGTCCCTTAAAAATTTTCCAATTTTTGTCCCAATTCTTCCCATTCCCATTGAAACTTTTCAAATCCCTCTCAAAATTGTTGAAATTCTGTTAAAGCTTTTAAAATTCTCTCTAGAATTTTCAAAATCCATGGCCACATGTTTTCAATTTCACGTCAAAAAATGGCTAAAATTCCAGTTGAAATTTTTTCAAAGTCCCTTAAAAATTTTCCAATTTTTGTCCCAATTCTTCCCATTCCCATTGAAACTTTTCAAATCCCTCTCAAAATTGTTGAAATTCTGTTAAAGCTTTTAAAATTCTCTCTAGAATTTTCAAAATCCATGTCCACATGTTTACAATTTCACATAAAAAAATTGCTAAAATTCCAGTTGAAATTTTTTCAAAGTCCCTTAAAAGTTTTCCAATTTTTGTCCCAATTCTTCCCATTCCCATTGAAACTTTTCAAATCCCTCTCAAAATTGTTGAAATTCTGTTGAAGCTTTTAAAATTCTCTCTAGAATTTTCAAAATCCATGGCCACATGTTTACAATTTCACGTAAAAAAAATGGCTAAAATTCCAGTTGAAATTTTTCAAAGTCCCTTAAAAGTTTTCCAATTTTTGTCCCAATTCTTCCCATTCCCATTGAAACTTTTCAAATCCCTCTCAAAATTGTTGAAATTCTCTTGAAGCTTTTAAAATTCTCTCTAGAATTTTCAAAATCCATGTCCACATGTTTACAATTTCACGTCAAAAAATTGCTAAAATTCCAGTTGAAATTTTTTCCAAGTCCCCTTAAAAATTTTCCAATTTTTGTCCCAATTCTTCCCATTCCCATTGAAACTTTTCAAATCCCTCTCAAAATTGTTGAAATTCTGTTGAAGCTTTTAAAATTCTCTCTAGAATTTTCAAAATCCATGTCCACATGTTTACAATTTCACGTAACAAAATGGCTAAAATTCCAGTTGAAATTTTTCAAAGTCCCTTAAAAATTTTCCAATTTTTGTCCCAATTCTTCCCATTCCCATTGAAACTTTTCAAATCCCTCTCAAAATTGTTGAAATTCTCTTGAAACTTTTAAAATTCTCTCTAGAATTTTCAAAATCCATGTCCACATGTTTACAATTTCACGTATTAAAAAATGGTAAAATTCCAGTTGAAATTTTTTCAAAGTCCCTTAAAAATTTTCCAATTTTTGTCCAATTCTTCCCATTCCCATTGAAACTTTTCAAATCCCTCTCAAAATTGTTGAAATTCTGTTGAAGCTTTTAAAATTCTCTCTAGAATTTTCAAAATCCATGTCCACATGTTTACAATTTCACGTATTAAAAAATGGTAAAATTCCAGTTGAAATTTTTTCAAAGTCCCTTAAAAATTTTCCAATTTTTGTCCCAATTCTTCCCATTCCCATTGAAACTTTTCAAATCCCTCTCAAATTGTTGAAATTCTCTTGAAGCTTTTAAAATTCTCTCTAGAATTTTCAAAATCCATGTCCACATGTTTACAATTTCACGTCAAAAAATGGCTAAAATTCCAGTTGAAATTTTTTCAAAGTCCCTTAAAAATTTTCCAATTTTTGTCCCAATTCTTCCCATTCCCATTGAAACTTTTCAAATCCCTCTCCAAATTGTTGAAATTCTGTTAAAGCTTTTAAAATTCTCTCTAGAATTTTCAAAATCCATGGCCACATGTTTACAATTTCACGTCAAAAAATTGCTAAAATTCCAGTTGAAATTTTTTCAAAGTCCCTTAAAAATTTTCCAATTTTTGTCCCAATTCTTCCCATTCCCATTGAAACTTTTCAAATCCCTCTCAAAATTGTTGAAATTCTCTTGAAGCTTTTAAAATTCTCTCTAGAATTTTCAAAATCCATGTCCACATGTTTACAATTTCACGTCAAAAAATGGCTAAAATTCCAGTTGAAATTTTTTCAAAGTCCCTTAAAAATTTTCCAATTTTTGTCCCAATTCTTCCCATTCCCATTGAAACTTTTCAAATCCCTCTCAAAAGTGTTGAAATTCTCTTGAAGCTTTTAAAATTCTCTCTAGAATTTTCAAAATCCATGGCCACATGTTTACAATTTCACGTCAAAAAATGGCTAAAATTCCAGTTGAAATTTTTTCAAAGTCCCTTAAAAATTTTCCAATTTTTGTCCCAATTCTTCCCATTCCCATTGAAACTTTTCAAATCCCTCTCAAAATTGTTGAAATTCTGTTGAAGCTTCTAAATTTCTCTCTAGAATTTTCAAAATCCATGGCCACATGTTTACAATTTCACGTCAAAAAATGGCTAAAATTCCAGTTGAAATTTTTTCAAAGTCCCTGAAAAATTTTCCAATTTTTGTCCCAATTCTTCCCATTCCCATTGAAACTTTTCAAATCCCTCTCCAAATTGTTGAAATTCTCTTGAAGCTTTTAAAATTCTCTCTAGAATTTTCAAAATCCATGTCCACATGTTTACAATTTCACGACAAAAAATTGCTAAAATTCCAGTTGAAATTTTTCAAAGTCACTTAAAAATTTTCCAATTTTTGTCCCAATTCTTCCCATTCCCATTGAAACTTTTCAAATCCCTCTCAAAATTGTTGAAATTCTCTTGAAGCTTTTAAAATTCTCTCTAGAATTTTCAAAATCCACTTCAACATGTTTACAATTTCACGTCAAAAAATGGCTAAAATTCCAGTTGAAATTTTTTCAAAGTCCCTTAAAAATTTTCCAATTTTTGTCCCAATTCTTCCCATTCCCATTGAAACTTTTCAAATCCTCTCAAAATTGTTGAAATTCTCTTGAAACTTTTAAAATTCTCTCTAGAATTTTCAAAATCCATGGCCACATGTTTACAATTTCACGTATTAAAAAATGGTAAAATTCCAGTTGAAATTTTTCAAAGTCCTTAAAATTTTCCAATTTTTGTCCCAATTCTTCCCATTCCCATTGAAACTTTTCAAATCCCTCTCAAAATTGTTGAAATTCTCTTGAAGCTTTTAAAATTCTCTCTAGAATTTTCAAAATCCATGTCCACATGTTTACAATTTCACGTATTAAAAAATGGTAAAATTCCAGTTGAAATTTTTTCAAAGTCCCTTAAAAATTTTCCAATTTTTGTCCCAATTCTTCCCATTCCCATTGAAACTTTTCAAATCCCTCTCAAAATTGTTGAAATTCTCTTGAAGCTTTTAAAATTCTCTCTAGAATTTTCAAAATCCATGTCCACATGTTTACAATTTCACGTCAAAAAATGGCTAAAATTCCAGTTGAAATTTTTTCAAAGTCCCTGAAAAATTTTCCAATTTTTGTCCCAATTCTTCCCATTCCCATTGAAACTTTTCAAATCCCTCTCCAAATTGTTGAAATTCTGTTAAAGCTTTTAAAATTCTCTCTAGAATTTTCAAAATCCATGGCCACATGTTTACAATTTCACGTCAAAAATGGCTAAAATTCCAGTTGAAATTTTTTCAAAGTCCCTTAAAAATTTTCCAATTTTTGTCCCAATTCTTCCCATTCCCATTGAAACTTTTCAAATCCCTCTCAAAATTGTTGAAATTCTGTTAAAGCTTTTAAAATTCTCTCTAGAATTTTCAAATCCATGTCCACATGTTTACAATTTCACGTCAAAAAATGGCTAAAATTCCAGTTGAAATTTTTTCAAAGTCCCTTAAAAATTTTCCAATTTTTGTCCCAATTCTTCCCATTCCCATTGAAACTTTTCAAATCCCTCTCAAAATTGTTGAAATTCTCTTGAAGCTTTTAAAATTCTCTCTAGAATTTTCAAAAACCATGTCCACATGTTTACAATTTCACGTCAAAAAATGGCTAAAATTCCAGTTGAAATTTTTTCAAAGTCCCTGAAAAATTTTCCAATTTTTGTCCCAATTCTTCCCATTCCCATTGAAACTTTTCAAATCCCTCTCAAAATTGTTGAAATTCTGTTGAAGCTTTTAAAATACTCTCTAGAATTTTCAAAATCCATGTCCACATGTTTACAATTTCACGTCAAAAAATGGCTAAAATTCCAGTTGAAATTTTTTCAAAGTCCCTTAAAAATTTTCCAATTTTTGTCCCAATTCTTCCCATTCCCATTGAAACTTTTCAAATCCCTCTCAAAATTGTTGAAATTCTCTTGAAGCTTTTAAAATTCTCTCTAGAATTTTCAAAATCCATGTCCACATGTTTACAATTTCACGTCAAAAAATGGCTAAAATTCCAGTTGAAATTTTTTCAAAGTCCCTTAAAAATTTTCCAATTTTTGTCCCAATTCTTCCCATTCCCATTGAAACTTTTCAAATCCCTCTCAAAATTGTTGAAATTCTCTTGAAGCTTTTAAAATTCTCTCTAGAATTTTCAAAATCCATGTCCACGTGTTTACAATTTCACGTCAAAAATGGCTAAAATTCCAGTTGAAATTTTTTCAAAGTCCCTTAAAATTTTCCAATTTTTGTCCCAATTCTTCCCATTCCCATTGAAACTTTTCAAATCCCTCTCAAAATTGTTGAAATTCTGTTGAAGCTTTTAAATTCTCTCTAGAATTTTCAAAATCCATGTCCACATGTTTACAATTTCACGTAACAAAATGGCTAAAATTCCAGTTGAAATTTTTTCAAAGTCCCTTAAAAATTTTCCAATTTTTGTCCCAATTCTTCCCATTCCCATTGAAACTTTTCAAATCCCTCTCCAAATTGTTGAAATTCTCTTGAAGCTTTTAAAATTCTCTCTAGAATTTTCAAAATCCATGTCCACATGTTTACAATTTCACGCCAAAAAATGGCTAAAATTCCAGTTGAAATTTTTTCAAAGTCCCTTAAAAATTTTCCAATTTTTGTCCCAATTCTTCCCATTCCCATTGAAACTTTTCAAATCCCTCTCAAAAGTGTTGAAATTCTGTTGAAGCTTTTAAAATTCTCTCTAGAATTTTCAAAATCCATGGCCACATGTTTACAATTTCACATCAAAAAATGGCTAAAATTCCAGTTGAAATTTTTTCAAAGTCCCTTAAAAAATTTTCCAATTTTTGTCCCAATTCTTCCCATTCCCATTGAAACTTTTCAAATCCCTCTCAAAATTGTTGAAATTCTCTTGAAGCTTTTAAAATTCTCTCTAGAATTTTCAAAATCCATGGCCACATGTTTACAATTTCACGTCAAAAAATGGCTAAAATTCCAGTTGAAATTTTTTCAAAGTCCCTGAAAAGTTTTCCAATTTTTGTCCCAATTCTTCCCATTCCCATTGAAACTTTTCAAATCCCTCTCCAAATTGTTGAAATTCTCTTGAAGCTTTTAAAATTCTCTCTAGAATTTTCAAAATCCACTTCAACATGTTTACAATTTCACGTCAAAAATTGCTAAAATTCCAGTTGAAATTTTTTCAAAGTCCCTTAAAAATTTTCCAATTTTTGTCCCAATTCTTCCCATTCCCATTGAAACTTTTCAAATCCCTCTCAAAATTGTTGAAATTCTGTTGAAGCTTTTAAAATTCTCTCTAGAATTTTCAAAATCCATGGCCACATATTTACAATTTCACATAACAAAATGGCTAAAATTCCAGTTGAAATTTTTTCAAAGTCCCTTAAAAATTTTCCAATTTTGTCCCAATTCTTCCCATTCCCATTGAAACTTTTCAAATCCCTCTCCAAATTGTTGAAATTCTCTTGAAGCTTTTAAAATTCTCTCTAGAATTTTCAAAATCCATGGCCACATGTTTACAATTTCACATAAAAAAATGGCTAAAATTCCAGTTGAAATTTTTTCAAAGTCCCTTAAAAATTTTCCAATTTTTGTCCCAATTCTTCCCATTCCCATTGAAACTTTTCAAATCCCTCTCAAAATTGTTGAAATTCTGTTGAAGCTTTTAAAATTCTCTCTAGAATTTTCAAAATCCATGTCCACATGTTTACAATTTCACGGGCTAAAATTCAATCCCTCTCAAAATTGTTGAAATTCTGTTGAAGCTTTTAAAATTCTCTCTAGAATTTTCAAAATCCATGTCCACATGTTTACAATTTCACGTCAAAAAATGGCTAAAATTCCAGTTGAAATTTTTTCAAAGTCCCTTAAAAATTTTCCAATTTTTGTCCCAATTCTTCCCATTCCCATTGAAACTTTCAAATCCCTCTCAAAATTGTTGAAATTCTCTTGAAGCTTTTAAAATTCTCTCTAGAATTTTCAAAATCCATGGCCACATGTTTACAATTTCACGTAACAAAATGGCTAAAATTCCAGTTGAAATTTTTTCAAAGTCCCTTAAAAATTTTCCAATTTTTGTCCCAATTCTTCCCATTCCCATTGAAACTTTTCAAATCCCTCTCAAAATGGTTGAAATTCTGTTGAAGCTTTTAAAATTCTCTCTAGAATTTTCAAAATCCATGTCCACTTCCAAGAATTTTCAAAATCCATGTCCACATGTTTACAATTTCACGTCAAAAAATGGTAAATCCAAAATTTTCAATTTTTGTCGCAATTCTTCCCATTCCCATTGAAACTTTTCAAATCCCTCTCAAAATTGTTGAAATTCTGTTGAAGCTTTTAAATTTAAGTCCCTAAAAATTTTAATTTTTGTCCTCAGCTTTTAAAATTCTCTCTAGAATTTTCAAAATCCATGTCCACATGTTTACAATTTCACGTAACAAAATGTAAAATTCAGTTGAGAAATTCTGTTGAAGCTTTTAAAATTCTCTCTAGAATTTTCAAAATCCATGTCCACATGTTTACAATTTCACGTAAAAAAAATGGCTAAAATTCCAGTTGAAATTTTTTCAAAGTCCCTTAAAAGTTTTCCAATTTTTGTCCCAATTCTTCCCATTCCCATTGAAACTTTTCAAATCCCTCTCAAAATTGTTGAAATTCTGTTGAAGCTTTTAAAATTCTCTCTAGAATTTTCAAAATCCATGTCCACATGTTTACAATTTCACATAACAAAATGGCTAAAATTCCAGTTGAAATTTTTTCAAAGTCCCTTAAAAATTTTCCAATTTTGTCCCAATTCTTCCCATTCCCATTGAAACTTTTCAAATCCCTCTCAAAATTGTTGAAATTCTCTTGAAGCTTTTAAAATTCTCCCTAGAATTTTCAAAATCCATGTCCACATGTTTACAATTTCACGTAAAAAAAATGGTAAAATTCCAGTTGAAATTTTTTCAAAGTCCCTGAAAAATTTTCCAATTTTTGTCCCCAATTCTTCCCATTCCATTGAAACTTTTCAAATCCTCTCCAAATTGTTGAAATTCTCTTGAAGCTTTTAAAATTCTCTCTAGAATTTTCAAAATCCATGGCCACATGTTTACAATTTCACGTCAAAAAATTGCTAAAATTCCAGTTGAAATTTTTTCAAAGTCCCTTAAAAATTTTCCAATTTTTGTCCCAATTCTTCCCATTCCCATTGAAACTTTTCAAATCCCTCTCAAAATTGTTGAAATTCTCTTGAAACTTTTAAAATTCTCTCTAGAATTTTCAAAATCCATGTCCACATGTTTACAATTTCACGTCAAAAATGGCTAAAATTCCAGTTGAAATTTTTTCAAAGTCCCTTAAAAATTTTCCAATTTTTGTCCCAATTCTTCCCATTCCCATTGAAACTTTTCAAATCCCTCTCAAAATTGTTGAAATTCTGTTGAAGCTTTTAAAATTCTCTCTAGAATTTTCAAAATCCATGGCCACATGTTACAATTCATGTCAAAAAATGGCTAAAATTCCAGTTGAATTTTTCAAAGT
>NW_028116520.1:0-45498 GCF_964273445.1 Streptopelia decaocto | reverse complement strand
GAGAATTTTAAAAGCTTCAACAGAATTTCAACAATTTTGAGAGGGATTTGAAAAGTTTCAATGGGAATGGGAAGAATTGGGACAAAAATTGGAAAATTTTTCAAAAAAATTGCAACTGGAATTTTAGCCATTTTTTGACGTGAAATTGTAAACATGATGAAGTGGATTTTGAAAATTCTAGAGAGAATTTTAAAAGCTTCAACAGAATTTCAACAATTTTGGGAGGGATTTGAAAAGTTTCAATGGGAATGGGAAGAATTGGGACAAAAATTGGAAAATTTTTTAAGGGACTTTGAAAAAATTTCAACTGGAATTTTAGCCTTTTTTTGACGTGAAATTGTAAACATGTTGAAGTGGATTTTGAAAATTCTAGAGAGAATTTTAAAAGCTTCAACAGAATTTCCACAATTTTGAGAGGGATTTGAAAAGTTTCAATGGGAATGGGAAGAATTGGGACAAAAATTGGAAAATTTTTAAGGGACTTTGAAAAAATTTCAACTGGAATTTTAGCCATTTTTTGACGTGAAATTGTAAACATGTTGGCCATGGATTTTGAAAATTCTAGAGAGAATTTTAAAAGCTTCAACAGAATTTCAACAATTTTGAGAGGGATTTGAAAAGTTTCAATGGGAATGGGAAGAATTGGGACAAAAATTGGAAAATTTTTAAGGGACTTTGAAAAAATTTCAACTGGAATTTTAGCCATTTTTTGACGTGAAATTGTAAACATGTGGCCATGGATTTTGAAAATTCTAGAGAGAATTTTAAAAGCTTCAACAGAATTTCAACAATTTTGAGAGGGATTTGAAAAGTTTCAATGGGAATGGGAAGAATTGGGACAAAAATTGGAAAATTTTTAAGGGACTTTGAAAAAATTTCAACTGGAATTTTAGCCATTTTGACGTGAAATTGTAAACATGTGGACATGGATTTTGAAAATTCTAGAGAGAATTTTAAAAGCTTCAACAGAATTTCAACAATTTTGAGAGGGATTTGAAAAGTTTCAATGGGAATGGGAAGAATTGGGACAAAAATTGGAAAATTTTTAAGGGACTTTGAAAAAATTTCAACTGGAATTTTAGCAATTTTGACGTGAAATTGTAAACATGTTGAAGTGGATTTTGAAAATTCTAGAGAGAATTTTAAAAGCTTCAACAGAATTTCAACAATTTTGAGAGGGATTTGCAAAGTTTCAATGGGAATGGGAAGAATTGGGACAAAAATTGGAAAATTTTTCAGGGACTTTGACAAAATTTCAACTGGAATTTTAGCCATTTTTTGACGTGAAATTGTAAACATGTGGACATGGATTTTGAAAATTCTAGAGAGAATTTTAAAAGCTTCAAGAGAATTTCAACAATTTTGAGAGGGATTTGAAAAGTTTCAATGGGAATGGGAAGAATTGGGACAAAAATTGGAAAATTTTTAAGGGACTTTGAAAAAATTTCAACTGGAATTTTAGCCATTTTTTGACGTGAAATTGTAAACATGTGGACATGGATTTTGAAAATTCTAGAGAGAATTTTAAAATCTTCAACAGAATTTCAACAATTTTGAGAGGGATTTGAAAAGTTTCAATGGGAATGGGAAGAATTGGGACAAAAATTGGAAATTTTTAAGGGACTTTGAAAAAATTTCAACTGGAATTTTAGCCATTTTTTGACGTGAAATTGTAAACATGTGGACATGGATTTTGAAAATTCTAGAGAGAATTTTAAAAGCTTCAACAGAATTTCAACAATTTTGAGAGGGATTTGAAAAGTTTCAATGGGAATGGGAAGAATTGGGACAAAAATTGGAAAATTTTTAAGGGACTTTGAAAAAATTGCAACTGGAATTTTAGCCATTTTTTGACGTGAAATTGTAAACATGTGGACATGGATTTTGAAAAATTCTAGAGAGAATTTTAAAAGCTTCAACAGAATTTCAACAATTTGGAGAGGGATTTGAAAAGTTTCAATGGGAATGGGAAGAATTGGGACAAAAATTGGAAATTTTTAAGGGACTTTGAAAAATTTCAACTGGAATTTTAGCCATTTTTTGACGTGAAATTGTAAACATGTGGACATGGCTTTTGAAAATTCTAGAGAGAATTTTAAAAGCTTCAACAGAATTTCAACAATTTTGAGAGGGATTTGAAAAGTTTCAATGGGAATGGGAAGAATTGGGACAAAAATTGGAAAATTTTTAAGGGACTTTGAAAAAATTTCAACTGGAATTTTAGCCATTTTTTGACGTGAAATTGTAAACATGTGGACATGGATTTTGAAAATTCTAGAGAGAATTTTAAAAGCTTCAACAGAATTTCAACAATTTGGAGAGGGATTTGAAAAGTTTCAATGGGAATGGGAAGAATTGGGACAAAATTGGAAAATTTTGAAGGGACTTTGAAAAAATTGCAACTGGAATTTTAGCCATTTTTTGACGTGAAATTGTAAACATGTGGACATGGATTTTGAAAATTCTAGAGAGAATTTTAAAAGCTTCAAGAGAATTTCCACAATTTTGAGAGGGATTTGAAAAGTTTCAATGGGAATGGGAAGAATTGGGACAAAAATTGGAAAATTTTTAAGGGACTTTGAAAAAATTTCAACTGGAATTTTAGCCATTTTTTGACGTGAAATTGTAAACATGTTGAAGTGGATTTTGAAAATTCTAGAGAGAATTTTAAAAGCTTCACAGAATTTCAACAATTTTGAGAGGGATTTGAAAAGTTTCAATGGGAATGGGAAGAATTGGGACAAAAATTGGAAAATTTTTGAAGGGACTTTGAAAAAATTGCAACTGGAATTTTAGCCATTTTTTGACGTGAAATTGTAAACATGATGAAGTGGATTTTGAAAATTCTAGAGAGAATTTTAAAAGCTTCAACAGAATTTCAACAATTTTGGAGGGATTTGAAAAGTTTCAATGGGAATGGGAAGAATTGGGACAAAATTGGAAAATTTTTTAAGGGACTTTGAAAAAATTTCAACTGGAATTTTAGCCTTTTTTTGACGTGAAATTGTAAACATGTTGAAGTGGATTTTGAAAATTCTAGAGAGAATTTTAAAAGCTTCAACAGAATTTCCACAATTTGAGAGGGATTTGAAAAGTTTCAATGGGAATGGGAAGAATTGGGACAAAAATGGAAAATTTTTAAGGGACTTTGAAAAAATTTCAACTGGAATTTTAGCCATTTTTTGACGTGAAATTGTAAACATGTGGCCATGGATTTTGAAAATTCTAGAGAGAATTTTAAAAGCTTCAACAGAATTTCAACAAATTTTGAGAGGGATTTGAAAAGTTTCAATGGGAATGGGAAGAATTGGGACAAAAATTGGAAAATTTTTAAGGGACTTTGAAAAAATTTCAACTGGAATTTTAGCCATTTTTTGACGTGAAATTGTAAACATGTGGCCATGGATTTTGAAAATTCTAGAGAGAATTTTAAAAGCTTCAACAGAATTTCAACAATTTTGAGAGGGATTTGAAAAGTTTCAATGGGAATGGGAAGAATTGGGACAAAAATTGGAAAATTTTTAAGGGACTTTGAAAAAATTTCAACTGGAATTTTAGCCATTTTGACGTGAAATTGTAAACATGTGGACATGGATTTTGAAAATTCTAGAGAGAATTTTAAAAGCTTCAACAGAATTTCAACAATTTTGAGAGGGATTTGAAAAGTTTCAATGGAGAATGGGAAGAATTGGGACAAAAATTGGAAATTTTTAAGGGACTTTGAAAAAATTTCAACTGGAATTTTAGCAATTTTGACGTGAAATTGTAAACATGTTGAAGTGGATTTTGAAAATTCTAGAGAGAATTTTAAAAGCTTCAACAGAATTTCAACAATTTTGAGAGGGATTTGCAAAGTTTCAATGGGAATGGGAAGAATTGGGACAAAAATTGGAAAATTTTTCAGGGACTTTGACAAAATTTCAACTGGAATTTTAGCCATTTTTTGACGTGAAATTGTAAACATGTGGACATGGATTTTGAAAATTCTAGAGAGAATTTTAAAAGCTTCAAGAGAATTTCAACAATTTTGAGAGGGATTTGAAAAGTTTCAATGGGAATGGGAAGAATTGGGACAAAAATTGGAAAATTTTTAAGGGACTTTGAAAAAATTTCAACTGGAATTTTAGCCATTTTTTGACGTGAAATTGTAAACATGTGGACATGGATTTTGAAAATTCTAGAGAGAATTTTAAAAGCTTCAACAGAATTTCAACAATTTTGAGAGGGATTTGAAAAGTTTCAATGGGAATGGGAAGAATTGGGACAAAAATTGGAAAATTTTTAAGGGACTTTGAAAAAATTGCAACTGGAATTTTAGCCATTTTTTGACGTGAAATTGTAAACATGTGGCCATGGATTTTGAAAATTCTAGAGAGAATTTTAAAAGCTTCAAGAGAATTTCAACAATTTTGAGAGGGATTTGAAAAGTTTCAATGGGAATGGGAAGAATTGGGACGAAAATTGGAAAATTTTTAAGGGACTTTGAAAAAATTGCAACTGGAATGTTAGCAATTTTGATGTGAAATTGTAAACATGTTGAAGTGGATTTTGAAAATTCTAGAGAGAATTTTAAAAGCTTCAACAGAATTTCAACAGTTTTGAGAAGGATTTGAAAAGTTTCAATGGGAATGGGAAGAATTGAGACGAAAATTGGAAAGTTTTTAAGGGACTTTGAAAAAATTTCAACTGGCATTTTAGCAATTTTGACGTGAAAATGTAGACATGTTGAAGTGGATTTTGAAAATTCTAGAGAGAAGTTTCAAACTTTCAACAGGATTTCCAAAATTTTGAGAGGGATTTGAAGAGTTTCAATGGGAATGGGAAGAATTGGGACAAAAATTGGAAAATTTTTAAGGGACTTTGAAAAAATTTCAACTGGAATTTTAGCCATTTTTTTACGTGAAATTGTAAACATGTGGACATGGATTTTGAAAATTCTAGAGAGAATTTTAAAAGCTTCAACAGAATTTCAACAATTTTGAGAGGGATTTGAAAAGTTTCAATGGGAATGGGAAGAATTGAGACAAAAATTGGAAAATTTTTAAGGGACTTTGAAAAAATTTCAACTGGAATTTTAGCCATTTTTTGACGTGAAATTGTAAACATGTGGACATGGATTTTGAAAATTCTAGAGAGAATTTTAAAAGCTTCAACAGAATTTCAACAATTTTGAGAGGGATTTGAAAAGTTTCAATGGGAATGGGAAGAATTGGGACAAAAATTGGAAAATTTTTAAGGGACTTTGAAAAAATTTCAACTGGAATTTTAGCCATTTTTTGACGTGAAATTGTAAACATGTGGACATGGATTTTGAAAATTCTAGAGAGAATTTTAAAAGCTTCAACAGAATTTCAACAATTTTGAGAGGGATTTGAAAAGTTTCAATGGGAATGGGAAGAATTGGGACAAAAATTGGAAAATTTTTAAGGGACTTTGAAAAAATTTCAACTGGAATTTTAGCCATTTTTTGACGTGAAATTGTAAACATGTGGCCATGGATTTTGAAAATTCTAGAGAGAATTTTAAAAGCTTCAAGAGAATTTCAACAATTTTGAGAGGGATTTGAAAAGTTTCAATGGGAATGGGAAGAATTGGGACAAAAATTGGAAAATTTTTAAGGGACTTTGAAAAAATTTCAACTGGAATTTTAGCCATTTTTTGACGTGAAATTGTAAACATGATGAAGTGGATTTTGAAAATTCTAGAGAGAATTTTAAAAGCTTCAAGAGAATTTCAACAATTTTGAGAGGGATTTGAAAAGTTTCAATGGGAATGGGAAGAATTGGGACAAAAATTGGAAAATTTTTAAGGGACTTTGAAAAAATTGCAACTGGAATTTTAGCCATTTTTTGACGTGAAATTGTAAACATGTGGACATGGATTTTGAAAATTCTAGAGAGAATTTTAAAAGCTTCAAGAGAATTTCAACAATTTTGAGAGGGATTTGAAAAGTTTCAATGGGAATGGGAAGAATTGGGACAAAAATTGGAAAATTTTTAAGGGACTTTGAAAAAATTGCAACTGGAATTTTAGCCATTTTTTGACGTGAAATTGTAAACATGTGGACATGGATTTTGAAAATTCTAGAGAGAATTTTAAAAGCTTCAAGAGAATTTCCACAATTTTGAGAGGGATTTGAAAAGTTTCAATGGGAATGGGAAGAATTGGGACAAAAATTGGAAAATTTTTAAGGGACTTTGAAAAAATTGCAACTGGAATTTTAGCCATTTTTTGACGTGAAATTGTAAACATGTGGCCATGGATTTTGAAAATTCTAGAGAGAATTTTAAAAGCTTCAAGAGAATTTCAACAATTTTGAGAGGGATTTGAAAAGTTTCAATGGGAATGGGAAGAATTGGGACAAAAATTGGAAAATTTTTAAGGGACTTTGAAAAAATTTCAACTGGAATTTTAGCCATTTTTTGACGTGAAATTGTAAACATGTGGCCATGGATTTTGAAAATTCTAGAGAGAATTTTAAAAGCTTCAACAGAATTTCAACAATTTTGAGAGGGATTTGAAAAGTTTCAATGGGAATGGGAAGAATTGGGACAAAAATTGGAAAATTTTTAAGGGACTTTGAAAAAATTTCAACTGGAATTTTAGCCATTTTTTGACGTGAAATTGTAAACATGATGAAGTGGATTTTGAAAATTCTAGAGAGAATTTTAAAAGCTTCAAGAGAATTTCAACAATTTTGAGAGGGATTTGAAAAGTTTCAATGGGAATGGGAAGAATTGGGACAAAAATTGGAAAATTTTTAAGGGACTTTGAAAAAATTGCAACTGGAATTTTAGCCATTTTTTGACGTGAAATTGTAAACATGTGGACATGGATTTTGAAAATTCTAGAGAGAATTTTAAAAGCTTCAAGAGAATTTCAACAACTTTGAGAGGGATTTGAAAAGTTTCAATGGGAAGGGGAAGAATTGGGACAAAAATTGGAAAATTTTTCAGGGACTTTGAAAAAATTGCAACTGGAATTTTAGCCATTTTTTGACGTGAAATTGTAAACATGTGGACATGGATTTTGAAAATTCTAGAGAGAATTTTAAAAGCTTCAAGAGAATTTCCACAATTTTGAGAGGGATTTGAAAAGTTTCAATGGGAATGGGAAGAATTGGGACAAAAATTGGAAAATTTTTAAGGGACTTTGAAAAAATTGCAACTGGAATTTTAGCCATTTTTTGACGTGAAATTGTAAACATGTGGCCATGGATTTTGAAAATTCTAGAGAGAATTTTAAAAGCTTCAAGAGAATTTCAACAATTTTGAGAGGGATTTGAAAAGTTTCAATGGGAATGGGAAGAATTGGGACAAAAATTGGAAAATTTTGAAGGGACTTTGAAAAAATTTCAACTGGAATTTTAGCCATTTTTTGACGTGAAATAGTAAACATGTGGACATGGCTTTTGAAAATTCTAGAGAGAATTTTAAAAGCTTCAACAGAATTTCAACAATTTTGAGAGGGATTTGAAAAGTTTCAATGGGAATGGGAAGAATTGGGACAAAAATTGGAAAATTTTTCAGGGACTTTGAAAAAATTTCAACTGGAATTTTAGCAATTTTGACGTGAAATTGTAAACATGTGGCCATGGATTTTGAAAATTCTAGAGAGAATTTTAAAAGCTTCAACAGAATTTCAACAATTTTGAGAGGGATTTGAAAAGTTTCAATGGGAATGGGAAGAATTGGGACAAAAATTGGAAAATTTTTAAGGGACTTTGAAAAAATTTCAACTGGAATTTTAGCCATTTTTTGACGTGAAATTGTAAACATGTTGAAGTGGATTTTGAAAATTCTAGAGAGAATTTTAAAAGCTTCAACAGAATTTCAACAATTTTGAGAGGGATTTGAAAAGTTTCAATGGGAATGGGAAGAATTGGGACAAAAATTGGAAAATTTTTAAGGGACTTTGAAAAAATTTCAACTGGAATTTTAGCCATTTTTTGACGTGAAATTGTAAACATGTGGACATGGATTTTGAAAATTCTAGAGAGAATTTTAAAAGCTTCAACAGAATTTCAACAATTTTGAGAGGGATTTGAAAAGTTTCAATGGGAATGGGAAGAATTGGGACAAAAATTGGAAAATTTTTAAGGGACTTTGAAAAAATTTCAACTGGAATTTTAGCCTTTTTTATGTGAAATTGTAAACATGTGGACATGGATTTTGAAAATTCTAGAGAGAATTTTAAAAGCTTCAACAGAATTTCCACAATTTTGAGAGGGATTTGAAAAGTTTCAATTGGAATGGGAAGAATTGGGACAAAAATTGGAAAATTTTTAAGGGACTTTGAAAAAATTTCAACTGGAATTTTAGCCATTTTTTGACGTGAAATTGTAAACATGTGGACATGGATTTTGAAAATTCTAGAGAGAATTTTAAAAGCTTCAACAGAATTTCAACAATTTTGAGAGGGATTTGAAAAGTTTCAATGGGAATGGGAAGAATTGGGACAAAAATTGGAAAATTTTTAAGGGACTTTGAAAAAATTTCAACTGGAATTTTAGCCATTTTTTGACGTGAAATTGTAAACATGTGGACATGGATTTTGAAAATTCTAGAGAGAATTTTAAAAGCTTCAACAGAATTTCAACAATTTTGAGAGGGATTTGAAAAGTTTCAATGGGAATGGGAAGAATTGGGACAAAAATTGGAAAATTTTTAAGGGACTTTGAAAAAATTTCAACTGGAATTTTAGCCATTTTTTGACGTGAAATTGTAAACATGTGGACATGGCTTTTGAAAATTCTAGAGAGAATTTTAAAAGCTTCAACAGAATTTCAACAATTTTGAGAGGGATTTGAAAAGTTTCAATGGGAATGGGAAGAATTGGGACAAAAATTGGAAAATTTTTAAGGGACTTTGAAAAAATTGCAACTGGAATTTTAGCCATTTTTTGACGTGAAATTGTAAACATGTGGACATGGCTTTTGAAAATTCTAGAGAGAATTTTAAAAGCTTCAACAGAATTTCAACAATTTTGAGAGGGATTTGAAAAGTTTCAATGGGAATGGGAAGAATTGGGACAAAAATTGGAAAATTTTTAAGGGACTTTGAAAAAATTGCAACTGGAATTTTAGCCATTTTTTGACGTGAAATTGTAAACATGTGGCCATGGATTTTGAAAATTCTAGAGAGAATTTTAAAAGCTTCAAGAGAATTTCAACAATTTTGAGAGGGATTTGAAAAGTTTCAATGGGAATGGGAAGAATTGGGACGAAAATTGGAAAATTTTTAAGGGACTTTGAAAAAATTGCAACTGGAATTTTAGCAATTTTGATGTGAAATTGTAAACATGTTGAAGTGGATTTTGAAAATTCTAGAGAGAATTTTAAAAGCTTCAACAGAATTTCAACAGTTTTGAGAAGGATTTGAAAAGTTTCAATGGGAATGGGAAGAATTGAGACGAAAATTGGAAAGTTTTTAAGGGACTTTGAAAAAATTTCAACTGGCATTTTAGCAATTTTGACGTGAAAATGTAGACATGTTGAAGTGGATTTTGAAAATTCTAAAGAGAAGTTTCAAACTTTCAACAGGATTTCCAAAATTTTGAGAGGGATTTGAAGAGTTTCAATGGGAATGGGAAGAATTGGGACAAAAATTGGAAAATTTTTAAGGGACTTTGAAAAAATTTCAACTGGAATTTTAGCCATTTTTTTACGTGAAATTGTAAACATGTGGACATGGATTTTGAAAATTCTAGAGAGAATTTTAAAAGCTTCAAGAGAATTTCAACAATTTTGAGAGGGATTTGAAAAGTTTCAATGGGAATGGGAAGAATTGGGACAAAAATTGGAAAATTTTTAAGGGACTTTGAAAAAATTGCAACTGGAATTTTAGCCATTTTTTGACGTGAAATTGTAAACATGTGGACATGGATTTTGAAAATTCTAGAGAGAATTTTAAAAGCTTCAACAGAATTTCAACAATTTTGAGAGGGATTTGAAAAGTTTCAATGGGAATGGGAAGAATTGGGACAAAAATTGGAAAATTTTTAAGGGACTTTGAAAAAATTTCAACTGGAATTTTAGCCATTTTTTGACGTGAAATTGTAAACATGTGGACATGGATTTTGAAAATTCTAGAGAGAATTTTAAAAGCTTCAAGAGAATTTCCACAATTTTGAGAGGGATTTGAAAAGTTTCAATGGGAATGGGAAGAATTGGGACAAAAATTGGAAAATTTTTAAGGGACTTTGAAAAAATTTCAACTGGAATTTTAGCCATTTTTTGACGTGAAATTGTAAACATGTGGCCATGGATTTTGAAAATTCTAGAGAGAATTTTAAAAGCTTCAAGAGAATTTCCACAATTTTGAGAGGGATTTGAAAAGTTTCAATGGGAATGGGAAGAATTGGGACAAAAATTGGAAAATTTTTAAGGGACTTTGAAAAAATTTCAACTGGAATTTTAGCCATTTTTTGACGTGAAATTGTAAACATGATGAAGTGGATTTTGAAAATTCTAGAGAGAATTTTAAAAGCTTCAAGAGAATTTCAACAATTTTGAGAGGGATTTGAAAAGTTTCAATGGGAATGGGAAGAATTGGGACAAAAATTGGAAAATTTTTAAGGGACTTTGAAAAAATTGCAACTGGAATTTTAGCCATTTTTTGACGTGAAATTGTAAACATGTGGACATGGATTTTGAAAATTCTAGAGAGAATTTTAAAAGCTTCAAGAGAATTTCAACAATTTTGAGAGGGATTTGAAAAGTTTCAATGGGAATGGGAAGAATTGGGACAAAAATTGGAAAATTTTTCAGGGACTTTGAAAAAATTGCAACTGGAATTTTAGCCATTTTTTGACGTGAAATTGTAAACATGTGGACATGGATTTTGAAAATTCTAGAGAGAATTTTAAAAGCTTCAAGAGAATTTCCACAATTTTGAGAGGGATTTGAAAAGTTTCAATGGGAATGGGAAGAATTGGGACAAAAATTGGAAAATTTTTAAGGGACTTTGAAAAAATTTCAACTGGAATTTTAGCCATTTTTTGACGTGAAATTGTAAACATGTGGCCATGGATTTTGAAAATTCTAGAGAGAATTTTAAAAGCTTCAAGAGAATTTCAACAATTTTGAGAGGGATTTGAAAAGTTTCAATGGGAATGGGAAGAATTGGGACAAAAATTGGAAAATTTTGAAGGGACTTTGAAAAAATTTCAACTGGAATTTTAGCCATTTTTTGACGTGAAATAGTAAACATGTGGACATGGATTTTGAAAATTCTAGAGAGAATTTTAAAAGCTTCAACAGAATTTCAACAATTTTGAGAGGGATTTGAAAAGTTTCAATGGGAATGGGAAGAATTGGGACAAAAATTGGAAAATTTTTAAGGGACTTTGAAAAAATTTCAACTGGAATTTTAGCAATTTTGACGTGAAATTGTAAACATGTGGCCATGGATTTTGAAAATTCTAGAGAGAATTTTAAAAGCTTCAACAGAATTTCAACAATTTTGAGAGGGATTTGAAAAGTTTCAATGGGAATGGGAAGAATTGGGACAAAAATTGGAAAATTTTTAAGGGACTTTGAAAAAATTTCAACTGGAATTTTAGCCATTTTTTGACGTGAAATTGTAAACATGTTGAAGTGGATTTTGAAAATTCTAGAGAGAATTTTAAAAGCTTCAAGAGAATTTCAACAATTTTGAGAGGGATTTGAAAAGTTTCAATGGGAATGGAAGAATTGGGACAAAAATTGGAAAATTTTTAAGGGACTTTGAAAAAATTTCAACTGGAATTTTAGCCATTTTTTGACGTGAAATTGTAAACATGTGGACATGGATTTTGAAAATTCTAGAGAGAATTTTAAAAGCTTCAACAGAATTTCAACAATTTTGAGAGGGATTTGAAAAGTTTCAATGGGAATGGGAAGAATTGGGACAAAAATTGGAAAAATTTTTAAGGGACTTTGAAAAAATTTCAACTGGAATTTTAGCCTTTTTTTATGTGAAATTGTAAACATGTGGACATGGATTTTGAAAATTCTAGAGAGAATTTTAAAAGCTTCAACAGAATTTCAACAATTTTGAGAGGGATTTGAAAAGTTTCAATGGGAATGGGAAGAATTGGGACAAAAATTGGAAAATTTTTCAGGGACTTTGAAAAAATTTCAACTGGAATTTTAGTAATTTTTTGACGTGAAATTGTAAACATGTGGACATGGATTTTGAAAATTCTAGAGAGAATTTTAAAAGCTTCAATAGAATTTCAACAATTTTGAGAGGGAGTTGAAAAGTTTCAATGGGAATGGGAAGAATTGGGACAAAAATTTGGAAAATTTTTAAGGGACTTTGAAAAAATTTCAACTGGAATTTTAGCCATTTTTTCACGTGAAATTGTAAACATGTGGACATGGATTTTGAAAATTCTAGAGAGAATTTTAAAAGCTTCAAGAGAATTTCAACAATTTTGAGAGGGATTTGAAAAGTTTCAATGGGAATGGGAAGAATTGGGACAAAAATTGGAAAATTTTTAAGGGACTTTGAAAAAATTTCAACTGGAATTTTAGCCATTTTTTGACGTGAAATTGTAAACATGTGGCCATGGATTTTGAAAATTCTAGAGAGAATTTTAAAAGCTTCAAGAGAATTTCCACAATTTTGAGAGGGATTTGAAAAGTTTCAATGGGAATGGGAAGAATTGGGACAAAAATTGGAAAATTTTTAAGGGACTTTGAAAAAATTGCAACTGGAATTTTAGCCATTTTTTGACGTGAAATTGTAAACATGTGGCCATGGATTTTTGAAAATTCTAGAGAGAATTTTAAAAGCTTCAAGAGAATTTCAACAATTTTGAGAGGGATTTGAAAGTTTCAATGGGAATGGGAAGAATTGGGACAAAAATTGGAAAATTTTTAAGGGACTTTGAAAAAATTGCAACTGGAATTTTAGCCATTTTTTGACGTGAAATTGTAAACATGTGGACATGGCTTTTGAAATTCTAGAGAGAATTTTAAAAGCTTCAACAGAATTTCAACAATTTTGAGAGGGATTTGAAAAGTTTCAATGGGAATGGGAAGAATTGGGACAAAATTGGAAAATTTTTAAGGGACTTTGAAAAATTGCAACTGGAATTTTAGCCATTTTTTGACGTGAAATTGTAAACATGTGGCCATGGATTTTGAAAATTCTAGAGAGAATTTTAAAAGCTTCAAGAGAATTTCAACAATTTTGAGAGGGATTTGAAAAGTTTCAATGGGAATGGGAAGAATTGGGACGAAAATTGGAAAATTTTTAAGGGACTTTGAAAAAATTGCAACTGGAATTTTAGCAATTTTGATGTGAAATTGTAAACATGTTGAAGTGGATTTTGAAAATTCTAGAGAGAATTTTAAAAGCTTCAACAGAATTTCAACAGTTTTTGAGAAGGATTTGAAAAGTTTCAATGGGAATGGGAAGAATTGAGACGAAAATTGGAAAGTTTTTAAGGGACTTTGAAAAAATTTCAACTGGCATTTTAGCAATTTTGACGTGAAAATGTAGACATGTTGAAGTGGATTTTGAAAATTCTAAAGAGAAGTTTCAAACTTTCAACAGGATTTCCAAAATTTTGAGAGGGATTTGAAGAGTTTCAATGGGAAAATGGGAAGAATTGGGACAAAAATTGGAAAATTTTTAAGGGACTTTGAAAAAATTTCAACTGGAATTTTAGCCATTTTTTTACGTGAAATTGTAAACATGTGGACATGGATTTTGAAAATTCTAGAGAGAATTTTAAAAGCTTCAAGAGAATTTCAACAATTTTGAGAGGGATTTGAAAAGTTTCAATGGGAATGGGAAGAATTGGGACAAAAATTGGAAAATTTTTAAGGGACTTTGAAAAAATTGCAACTGGAATTTTAGCCATTTTTTGACGTGAAATTGTAAACATGTGGACATGGATTTTGAAAATTCTAGAGAGAATTTTAAAAGCTTCAACAGAATTTCAACAATTTTGAGAGGGATTTGAAAAGTTTCAATGGGAATGGGAAGAATTGGGACAAAAATTGGAAAATTTTTAAGGGACTTTGAAAAATTTCAAC
Organism: Streptopelia decaocto; assembly: GCF_964273445.1. Classification (NCBI taxonomy): domain Eukaryota; kingdom Metazoa; phylum Chordata; class Aves; order Columbiformes; family Columbidae; genus Streptopelia; species Streptopelia decaocto. Next base: position 31,469 of record NW_028116520.1, on the reverse strand, counting down.
TGGAATTTTAGCCATTTTTTGACGTGAAATTGTAAACATGTGGACATGGATTTTGAAAATTCTAGAGAGAATTTTAAAAGCTTCAAGAGAATTTCAACAATTTTGAGAGGGATTTGAAAAGTTTCAATGGGAATGGAAGAATTGGGACAAAAATTGGAAAATTTTTAAGGGACTTTGAAAAAATTTCAACTGGAATTTTAGCCATTTTTTGACGTGAAATTGTAAACATGTGGCCATGGATTTTGAAAATTCTAGAGAGAATTTTAAAAGCTTCAAGAGAATTTCCACAATTTTGAGAGGATTTGAAAAGTTTCAATGGGAATGGGAAGAATTGGGACAAAAATTGGAAAATTTTTAAGGGACTTTGAAAAAATTTCAACTGGAATTTTAGCCATTTTTTGACGTGAAATTGTAAACATGATGAAGTGGATTTTGAAAATTCTAGAGAGAATTTTAAAAGCTTCAAGAGAATTTCAACAATTTTGAGAGGGATTTGAAAAGTTTCAATGGGAATGGGAAGAATTGGGACAAAAATTGGAAATTTTTAAGGGACTTTGAAAAAATTGCAACTGGAATTTTAGCCATTTTTTGACGTGAAATTGTAAACATGTGGACATGGATTTTGAAAATTCTAGAGAGAATTTTAAAAGCTTCAAGAGAATTTCAACAATTTTGAGAGGGATTTGAAAAGTTTCAATGGGAATGGGAAGAATTGGGACAAAAATTGGAAAATTTTTCAGGGACTTTGAAAAAATTGCAACTGGAATTTTAGCCATTTTTTGACGTGAAATTGTAAACATGTGGACATGGATTTTGAAAATTCTAGAGAGAATTTTAAAAGCTTCAAGAGAATTTCCACAATTTTGAGAGGGATTTGAAAAGTTTCAATGGGAATGGGAAGAATTGGGACAAAAATTGGAAAATTTTTAAGGGACTTTGAAAAAATTTCAACTGGAATTTTAGCCATTTTTTGACGTGAAATTGTAAACATGTGGCCATGGATTTTGAAAATTCTAGAGAGAATTTTAAAAGCTTCAAGAGAATTTCAACAATTTTGAGAGGGATTTGAAAAGTTTCAATGGGAATGGGAAGAATTGGGACAAAAATTGGAAAATTTTGAAGGGACTTTGAAAAAATTTCAACTGGAATTTTAGCCATTTTTTGACGTGAAATAGTAAACATGTGGACATGGATTTTGAAAATTCTAGAGAGAATTTTAAAAGCTTCAACAGAATTTCAACAATTTTGAGAGGGATTTGAAAAGTTTCAATGGGAATGGGAAGAATTGGGACAAAAATTGGAAAATTTTTAAGGGACTTTGAAAAATTTCAACTGGAATTTTAGCAATTTTGACGTGAAATTGTAAACATGTGGCCATGGATTTTGAAAATTCTAGAGAGAATTTTAAAAGCTTCAACAGAATTTCAACAATTTTGAGAGGGATTTGAAAAGTTTCAATGGGAATGGGAAGAATTGGGACAAAAATTGGAAAATTTTTAAGGGACTTTGAAAAAATTTCAACTGGAATTTTAGCCATTTTTTGACGTGAAATTGTAAACATGTTGAAGTGGATTTTGAAAATTCTAGAGAGAATTTTAAAAGCTTCAAGAGAATTTCAACAATTTTGAGAGGGATTTGAAAAGTTTCAATGGGAATGGGAAGAATTGGGACAAAAATTGGAAAATTTTTAAGGGACTTTGAAAAAATTTCAACTGGAATTTTAGCCATTTTTTGACGTGAAATTGTAAACATGTGGACATGGATTTTGAAAATTCTAGAGAGAATTTTAAAAGCTTCAACAGAATTTCAACAATTTTGAGAGGGATTTGAAAAGTTTCAATGGGAATGGGAAGAATTGGGACAAAAATTGGAAAATTTTTAAGGGACTTTGAAAAAATTTCAACTGGAATTTTAGCCTTTTTTTATGTGAAATTGTAAACATGTGGACATGGATTTTGAAAATTCTAGAGAGAATTTTAAAAGCTTCAACAGAATTTCAACAATTTTGAGAGGGATTTGAAAAGTTTCAATGGGAATGGGAAGAATTGGGACAAAAATTGGAAAATTTTTCAGGGACTTTGAAAAAATTTCAACTGGAATTTTAGTAATTTTTTGACGTGAAATTGTAAACATGTGGACATGGATTTTGAAAATTCTAGAGAGAATTTTAAAAGCTTCAATAGAATTTCAACAATTTTGAGAGGGATTTGAAAAGTTTCAATGGGAATGGGAAGAATTGGGACAAAAATTGGAAAATTTTTAAGGGACTTTGAAAAAATTTCAACTGGAATTTTAGCCATTTTTTCACGTGAAATTGTAAACATGTGGACATGGATTTTGAAAATTCTAGAGAGAATTTTAAAAGCTTCAAGAGAATTTCAACAATTTTGAGAGGGATTTGAAAAGTTTCAATGGGAATGGGAAGAATTGGGACAAAAATTGGAAAATTTTTAAGGGACTTTGAAAAAATTTCAACTGGAATTTTAGCCATTTTTTGACGTGAAATTGTAAACATGTGGCCATGGATTTTGAAAATTCTAGAGAGAATTTTAAAAGCTTCAAGAGAATTTCCACAATTTTGAGAGGGATTTGAAAAGTTTCAATGGGAATGGGAAGAATTGGGACAAAAATTGGAAAATTTTTAAGGGACTTTGAAAAAATTGCAACTGGAATTTTAGCCATTTTTTGACGTGAAATTGTAAACATGTGGCCATGGATTTTGAAAATTCTAGAGAGAATTTTAAAAGCTTCAAGAGAATTTCAACAATTTTGAGAGGGATTTGAAAAGTTTCAATGGGAATGGGAAGAATTGGGACAAAAATTGGAAAATTTTTAAGGGACTTTGAAAAAATTGCAACTGGAATTTTAGCCATTTTTTGACGTGAAATTGTAAACATGTGGACATGGCTTTTGAAAATTCTAGAGAGAATTTTAAAAGCTTCAACAGAATTTCAACAATTTTGAGAGGGATTTGAAAAGTTTCAATGGGAATGGGAAGAATTGGGACAAAAATTGGAAAATTTTTCAGGGACTTTGAAAAAATTTCAACTGGAATTTTAGCAATTTTGACGTGAAATTGTAAACATGTGGCCATGGATTTTGAAAATTCTAGAGAGAATTTTAAAAGCTTCAACAGAATTTCAACAATTTTGAGAGGGATTTGAAAAGTTTCAATGGGAATGGGAAGAATTGGGACAAAAATTGGAAAATTTTTAAGGGACTTTGAAAAAATTTCAACTGGAATTTTAGCCATTTTTTGACGTGAAATTGTAAACATGTTGAAGTGGATTTTGAAAATTCTAGAGAGAATTTTAAAAGCTTCAAGAGAATTTCAACAATTTTGAGAGGGATTTGAAAAGTTTCAATGGGAATGGGAAGAATTGGGACAAAAATTGGAAAATTTTTAAGGGACTTTGAAAAAATTTCAACTGGAATTTTAGCCATTTTTTGACGTGAAATTGTAAACATGTGGACATGGATTTTGAAAATTCTAGAGAGAATTTTAAAAGCTTCAACAGAATTTCAACAATTTTGAGAGGGATTTGAAAAGTTTCAATGGGAATGGGAAGAATTGGGACAAAAATTGGAAAATTTTTAAGGGACTTTGAAAAAATTTCAACTGGAATTTTAGCCTTTTTTTATGTGAAATTGTAAACATGTGGACATGGATTTTGAAAATTCTAGAGAGAATTTTAAAAGCTTCAACAGAATTTCAACAATTTTGAGAGGGATTTGAAAAGTTTCAATGGGAATGGGAAGAATTGGGACAAAAATTGGAAAATTTTTCAGGGACTTTGAAAAAATTGCAACTGGAATTTTAGCCATTTTTTGACGTGAAATTGTAAACATGTGGACATGGATTTTGAAAATTCTAGAGAGAATTTTAAAAGCTTCAATAGAATTTCAACAATTTTGAGAGGGATTTGAAAAGTTTCAATGGGAATGGGAAGAATTGGGACAAAAATTGGAAAATTTTTAAGGGGCTTTGAAAAAATTTCAACTGGAATTTTAGCCATTTTTTCACGTGAAATTGTAAACATGTGGCCATGGATTTTGAAAATTCTAGAGAGAATTTTAAAAGCTTCAACAGAATTTCCACAATTTTGAGAGGGATTTGAAAAGTTTCAATGGGAATGGGAAGAATTGGGACAAAAATTGGAAAATTTTGAAGGGACTTTGAAAAAATTTCAACTGGAATTTTAGCAATTTTGACGTGAAATTGTAAACATTTTGAAGTGGATTTTGAAAATTCTAGAGAGAAGTTTCAAACTTTCAATAGGATTTCAACAGTTTTGAGAGGGATTTGAAAAGTTTCAATGGGAATGGGAAGAATTGGGACAAAAATTGGAAAATTTTTAAGGGACTTTGAAAAAATTTCAACTGGAATTTTAGCCATTTTTTGACGTGAAATTGTAAACATGTGGACATGGATTTTGAAAATTCTAGAGAGAATTTTAAAAGCTTCAACAGAATTTCAACAATTTTGAGAGGGATTTGAAAAGTTTCAATGGGAATGGGAAGAATTTGGACAAAAATTGGAAAATTTTTAAGGGACTTTGAAAAAATTTCAACTGGAATTTTAGCAATTTTGACGTGAAATTGTAAACATGTGGACATGGATTTTGAAAATTCTAGAGAGAATTTTAAAAGCTTCAACAGAATTTCAACAATTTTGAGAGGGATTTGAAAAGTTTCAATGGGAATGGGAAGAATTGGGACAAATATTGGAAAATTTTTAAGGGACTTTGAAAAAATTCCAACTGGAATTTTAGCAATTTTGACGTGAAATTGTAAACATGTTGAAGTGGATTTTGAAAATTCTAGAGAGAATTTTAAAAGCTTCAACAGAATTTCAACAATTTTGAGAGGGATTTGAAAAGTTTCAATGGGAATGGGAAGAATTGGGACAAAAATTGGAAAATTTTTCAGGGACTTTGACAAAATTTCAACTGGAATTTTAGCCATTTTTTGACGTGAAATTGTAAACATGTGGACATGGATTTTGAAAATTCTAGAGAGAATTTTAAAAGCTTCAAGAGAATTTCAACAATTTTGAGAGGGATTTGAAAAGTTTCAATGGGAATGGGAAGAATTGGGACAAAAATTGGAAAATTTTTAAGGGACTTTGAAAAAATTGCAACTGGAATTTTAGCCATTTTTTGACGTGAAATTGTAAACATGTGGACATGGATTTTGAAAATTCTAGAGAGAATTTTAAAAGCTTCAACAGAATTTCCACAATTTTGAGAGGGACTTCAAAAGTTTCAATGGGAATGGGAAGAATTGGGACAAAAATTGGAAAATTTTTAAGGGACTTTGAAAAAATTTCAACTGGAATTTTAGCAATTTTTTGACGTGAAATTGTAAACATGTGGACATGGATTTTGAAAATTCTAGAGAGAATTTTAAAAGCTTCAAGAGAATTTCAACAATTTTGAGAGGGATTTGAAAAGTTTCAATGGGAATGGGAAGAATTGGGACAAAAATTGGAAAATTTTTAAGGGACTTTGAAAAAATTGCAACTGGAATTTTAGCCATTTTTTGACGTGAAATTGTAAACATGTGGCCATGGATTTTGAAAATTCTAGAGAGAATTTTAAAAGCTTCAAGAGAATTTCCACAATTTTGAGAGGGATTTGAAAAGTTTCAATGGGAATGGGAAGAATTGGGACAAAAATTGGAAAATTTTTAAGGGACTTTGAAAAAATTTCAACTGGAATTTTAGCCTTTTTTTATGTGAAATTGTAAACATGTGGACATGGATTTTGAAAATTCTAGAGAGAATTTTAAAAGCTTCAACAGAATTTCAACAATTTTGAGAGGGATTTGAAAAGTTTCAATGGGAATGGGAAGAATTGGGACGAAAATTGGAAAATTTTTAAGGGACTTTGAAAAAATTGCAACTGGAATTTTAGCAATTTTGATGTGAAATTGTAAACATGTGGCCATGGATTTTGAAAATTCTAGAGAGAATTTTAAAAGCTTCAACAGAATTTCAACAGTTTTGAGAAGGATTTGAAAAGTTTCAATGGGAATGGGAAGAATTGAGACGAAAATTGGAAAGTTTTTAAGGGACTTTGAAAAAATTTCAACTGGCATTTTAGCAATTTTGACGTGAAAATGTAGACATGTTGAAGTGGATTTTGAAAATTCTAGAGAGAAGTTTCAAACTTTCAACAGGATTTCAAAAATTTTGAGAGGGATTTGAAGAGTTTCAATGGGAATGGGAAGAATTGGGACAAAAATTGGAAAATTTTGAAGGGACTTTGAAAAAATTTCAACTGGAATTTTAGCCATTTTTTTACGTGAAATTGTAAACATGTGGACATGGATTTTGAAAATTCTAGAGAGAATTTTAAAAGCTTCAAGAGAATTTCAACAATTTTGAGAGGGATTTGAAAAGTTTCAATGGGAATGGGAAGAATTGGGACAAAAATTGGAAAATTTTTCAGGGACTTTGACAAAATCTCAACTGGAATTTTAGCCATTTTTTGACGTGAAATTGTAAACATGTGGACATGGATTTTGAAAATTCTAGAGAGAATTTTAAAAGCTTCAACAGAATTTCAACAATTTTGAGAGGGATTTGAAAAGTTTCAATGGGAATGGGAAGAATTTGGACAAAAATTGGAAAATTTTTAAGGGACTTTGAAAAAATTTCAACTGGAATTTTAGCCATTTTTTTATGTGACATTGTAAACATGTGGCAATGGATTTTGAAAATTCTAGAGAGAATTTTAAAAGCTTCAAGAGAATTTCAACAATTTTGAGAGGGATTTGAAAAGTTTCAATGGGAATGGGAAGAATTGGGACAAAAATTGGAAAATTTTTAAGGGACTTTGAAAAAATTGCAACTGGAATTTTAGCCATTTTTTGACGTGAAATTGTAAACATGTGGCCATGGATTTTGAAAATTCTAGAGAGAATTTTAAAAGCTTCAACAGAATTTCAACAATTTTGAGAGGGATTTGAAAAGTTTCAATGGGAATGGGAAGAATTGGGACAAAAATTGGAAAATTTTTCAGGGACTTTGACAAAATTTCAACTGGAATTTTAGCCATTTTTTGACGTGAAATTGTAAACATGTGGACATGGATTTTGAAAATTCTAGAGAGAATTTTAAAAGCTTCAAGAGAATTTCAACAATTTTGAGAGGGATTTGAAAAGTTTCAATGGGAATGGGAAGAATTGGGACAAAAATTGGAAAATTTTTAAGGGACTTTGAAAAAATTTCAACTGGAATTTTAGCCATTTTTTGACGTGAAATTGTAAACATGTGGACATGGATTTTGAAAATTCTAGAGAGAATTTTAAAAGCTTCAAGAGAATTTCCACAATTTTGAGAGGGATTTGAAAAGTTTCAATGGGAATGGGAAGAATTGGGACAAAAATTGGAAAATTTTTAAGGGACTTTGAAAACATTTCAACTGGAATTTTAGCCATTTTTTGACGTGAAATTGTAAACATGTGGCCATGGATTTTGAAAATTCTAGAGAGAATTTTAAAAGCTTCAAGAGAATTTCAACAATTTTGAGAGGGATTTGAAAAGTTTCAATGGGAATGGGAAGAATTGGGACAAAAATTGGAAAATTTTTAAGGGACTTTGAAAAAATTTCAACTGGAATTTTAGCCATTTTTTGACGTGAAATTGTAAACATGTTGAAGTGGATTTTGAAAATTCTAGAGAGAATTTTAAAAGCTTCAACAGAATTTCAACAATTTTGAGAGGGATTTGAAAAGTTTCAATGGGAATGGGAAGAATTGGGACAAAAATTGGAAAATTTTTAAGGGACTTTGAAAAAATTTCAACTGGAATTTTAGCAATTTTTTGACGTGAAATTGTAAACATGTGGACATGGATTTTGAAAATTCTAGAGAGAATTTTAAAAGCTTCAACAGAATTTCAACAATTTGGAGAGGGATTTGAAAAGTTTCAATGGGAATGGGAAGAATTGGGACAAAAATTGGAAAATTTTTAAGGGACTTTGAAAAAATTTCAACTGGAATTTTAGCCATTTTTTGACGTGAAATTGTAAACATGTGGACATGGATTTTGAAAATTCTAGAGAGAATTTTAAAAGCTTCAACAGAATTTCAACAATTTTGAGAGGGATTTGAAAAGTTTCAATGGGAATGGGAAGAATTGGGACAAAAATTGGAAAATTTTTAAGGGACTTTGACAAAATCTCAACTGGAATTTTAGCCATTTTTTGGCGTGAAATTGTAAACATGTGGACATGGATTTTGAAAATTCTAGAGAGAATTTTAAAAGCTTCAAGAGAATTTCAACAATTTTGAGAGGGATTTGAAAAGTTTCAATGGGAATGGGAAGAATTGGGACAAAAATTGGAAAATTTTTCAGGGACTTTGAAAAAATTTCAACTGGAATTTTAGCCATTTTTTGACGTGAAATTATAAACATGTGGCCATGGATTTTGAAAATTCTAGAGAGAATTTTAAAAGCTTCAACAGAATTTCAACAATTTGGAGAGGGATTTGAAAAGTTTCAATGGGAATGGGAAGAATTGGGACAAAAATTGGAAAATTTTTAAGGGACTTTGAAAAAATTTCAACTGGAATTTTAGCAATTTTTTTATGTGAAATTATAAACATGTGGACATGGATTTTGAAAATTCTAGAGAGAATTTTAAAAGCTTCAACAGAATTTCAACAATTTTGAGAGGGATTTGAAAAGTTTCAATGGGAATGGGAAGAATTGGGACAAAAATTGGAAAATTTTTAAGGGACTTTGAAAAAATTTCAACTGGAATTTTAGCCATTTTTTAACGTGAAATTGTAAACATGTGGACATGGATTTTGAAAATTCTAGAGAGAATTTTAAAAGCTTCAACAGAATTTCCACAATTTTGAGAGGGATTTGAAAAGTTTCAATGGGAATGGGAAGAATTGGGACAAAAATTGGAAAATTTTTCAGGGACTTTGAAAAAATTTCAACTGGAATTTTAGCAATTTTTTGACGTGAAATTATAAACATGTGGACATGGATTTTGAAAATTCTAGAGAGAATTTTAAAAGCTTCAAGAGAATTTCAACAATTTTGAGAGGGATTTGAAAAGTTTCAATGGGAATGGGAAGAATTGGGACAAAAATTGGAAAATTTTTAAGGGACTTTGAAAAAATTTCAACTGGAATTTTAGCCATTTTTTGGCGTGAAATTGTAAACATGTGGACATGGATTTTGAAAATTCTAGAGAGAATTTTAAAAGCTTCAAGAGAATTTCAACAATTTTGAGAGGGATTTGAAAAGTTTCAATGGGAATGGGAAGAATTGGGACAAAAATTGGAAAATTTTTAAGGGACTTTGAAAAAATTGCAACTGGAATTTTAGCCATTTTTTGACGTGAAATTGTAAACATGTGGACATGGATTTTGAAAATTCTAGAGAGAATTTTAAAAGCTTCAAGAGAATTTCAACAATTTTGAGAGGGATTTGAAAAGTTTCAATGGGAATGGGAAGAATTGGGGCAAAAATTGGAAAATTTTTCAGGGACTTTGAAAAAATTTCAACTGGAATTTTAGCCATTTTTTGACGTGAAATTGTAAACATGTGGACATGGATTTTGAAAATTCTAGAGAGAATTTTAAAAGCTTCAACAGAATTTCCACAATTTTGAGAGGGATTTGAAAAGTTTCAATGGGAATGGGAAGAATTGGGACAAAAATTGGAAAATTTTTAAGGGACTTTGAAAAAATTTCAACTGGAATTTTAGCCATTTTTTTTATGTGAAATTGTAAACATGTGGACATGGATTTTGAAAATTCTAGGGAGAATTTTAAAAGCTTCAACAGAATTTCCACAATTTTGAGAGGGATTTGAAAAGTTTCAATGGGAATGGGAAGAATTGGTACAAAAATTGGAAAATTTTTAACGGACTTTGAAAAAATTTCAACTGGAATTTTCCAATTTTTTGACGTGAAATTGTAAACATGTGGACATGGATTTTGAAAATTCTAGAGAGAATTTTAAAAGCTTCAAGAGAATTTCAACAATTTTGAGAGGGATTTGAAAAGTTTCAATGGGAATGGGAAGAATTGGGACAAAAATTGGAAAATTTTTAAGGGACTTTGAAAAAATTTCAACTGGAATTTTAGCATTTTTTTTTACGTGAAATTGTAAACATGTGGACATGGATTTTGAAAATTCTAGAGAGAATTTTAAAAGCTTCAAGAGAATGTCAACAATTTTGAGAGGGATTTGAAAAGTTTCAATGGGAATGGGAAGAATTGGGACAAAAATTGGAAAATTTTTCAGGGACTTTGAAAAAATTTCAACTGGAATTTTAGCCATTTTTTGACGTGAAATTGTAAACATGTGGACATGGATTTTGAAAATTCTAGAGAGAATTTTAAAAGCTTTAACAGAATTTCAAAAATTTTGAGAGGGATTTGAAAAGTTTCAATGGGAATGGGAAGAATTGGGACAAAAATTGGAAAATTTTTCAGGGACTTTGAAAAAATTTCAACTGGAATTTTAGCCATTTTTTGACGTGAAATTGTAAACATGTGGACATGGATTTTGAAAATTCTAGGGAGAATTTTAAAAGCTTCAACAGAATTTCCACAATTTTGAGAGGGATTTGAAAAGTTTCAATGGGAATGGGAAGAATTGGGGCAAAAATTGGAAAATTTTTAAGGGACTTTGAAAAAATTTCAACTGGAATTTTAGCCATTTTTTGACGTGAAATTGTAAACATGTGGACATGGATTTTGAAAATTCTAGAGAGAATTTTAAAAGCTTCAACAGAATTTCAACAATTTTGAGAGGGATTTGAAAAGTTTCAATGGGAATGGGAAGAATTGGGACAAAAATTGGAAAATTTTGAAGGGACTTTGAAAAAATTGCAACTGGAATTTTAGCCATTTTTTGACGTGAAATTGTAAACATGTGGACATGGATTTTGAAAATTCTAGAGAGAATTTTAAAAGCTTCAACAGAATTTCAACAATTTTGAGAGGGATTTGAAAAGTTTCAATGGGAATGGGAAGAATTGGGACAAAAATTGGAAAATTTTTCAGGGACTTTGACAAAATCTCAACTGGAATTTTAGCCATTTTTTGACGTGAAATTGTAAACATGTGGACATGGATTTTGAAAATTCTAGAGAGAATTTTAAAAGCTTCAAGAGAATTTCAACAATTTGGAGAGGGATTTGAAAAGTTTCAATGGGAATGGGAAGAATTGGGACAAAAATTGGAAAATTTTGAAGGGACTTTGAAAAAATTTCAACTGGAATTTTAGCCATTTTTTGACGTGAAATTGTAAACATGTGGACATGGATTTTGAAAATTCTAGAGAGAATTTTAAAAGCTTCAACAGAATTTCCACAATTTTGAGAGGGATTTGAAAAGTTTCAATGGGAATGGGAAGAATTGGGGCAAAAATTGGAAAATTTTTAAGGGACTTTGAAAAAATTTCAACTGGAATTTTAGCCATTTTTTGACGTGAAATTGTAAACATGTGGCCATGGATTTTGAAAATTCTAGAGAGAATTTTAAAAGCTTCAACAGAATTTCAACAATTTTGAGAGGGATTTGAAAAGTTTCAATGGGAATGGGAAGAATTGGGACAAAAATTGGAAAATTTTTAAGGGACTTTGAAAAAATTGCAACTGGAATTTTAGCCATTTTTTGACGTGAAATTGTAAACATGTTGAAGTGGATTTTAAAAATTCTAGAGAGAATTTTAAAAGCTTCAACAGAATTTCAACAATTTTGAGAGGGATTTGAAAAGTTTCAATGGGAATGGGAAGAATTGGGACAAAAATTGGAAAATTTTGAAGGGACTTTGAAAAAATTTCAACTGGAATTTTAGCCATTTTTTGACGTGAAATTGTAAACATGTGGCCATGGATTTTGAAAATTCTAGAGAGAATTTTAAAAGCTTCAAGAGAATTTCCACAATTTTGAGAGGGATTTGAAAAGTTTCAATGGGAATGGGAAGAATTGGGGCAAAAATTGGAAAATTTTTCAGGGACTTTGAAAAAATTTCAACTGGAATTTTAGCCATTTTTTGACGTGAAATTGTAAACATGTGGACATGGATTTTGAAAATTCTAGAGAGAATTTTAAAAGCTTCAACAGAATTTCCACAATTTTGAGAGGGATTTGAAAAGTTTCAATGGGAATGGGAAGAATTGGGACAAAAATTGGAAAATTTTTAAGGGACTTTGAAAAAATTTCAACTGGAATTTTAGCCATTTTTTTATGTGAAATTGTAAACATGTGGACATGGATTTTGAAAATTCTAGAGAGAATTTTAAAAGCTTCAACAGAATTTCAACAATTTTGAGAGGGATTTGAAAAGTTTCAATGGGAATGGGAAGAATTGGGACAAAAATTGGAAAATTTTTAAGGGACTTTGAAAAAATTTCAACTGGAATTTTCCAATTTTTTGACGTGAAATTGTAAACATGTGGACATGGATTTTGAAAATTCTAGAGAGAATTTTAAAAGCTTCAAGAGAATTTCAACAATTTTGAGAGGGATTTGAAAAGTTTCAATGGGAATGGGAAGAATTGGGACAAAAATTGGAAAATTTTGAAGGGACTTTGAAAAAATTGCAACTGGAATTTTAGCCATTTTTTGACGTGAAATTGTAAACATGTGGACATGTATTTTGAAAATTCTAGAGAGAATTTTAAAAGCTTTAACAGAATTTCAACAATTTTGAGAGGGATTTGAAAAGTTTCAATGGGAATGGGAAGAATTGGGACAAAAATTGGAAAATTTTGAAGGGACTTTGAAAAAATTTCAACTGGAATTTTAGCCATTTTTTGACGTGAAATTGTAAACATGTGGACATGGATTTTGAAAATTCTAGAGAGAATTTTAAAAGCTTCAACAGAATTTCCACAATTTTGAGAGGGATTTGAAAAGTTTCAATGGGAATGGGAAGAATTGGGGCAAAAATTGGAAAATTTTTAAGGGACTTTGAAAAAATTTCAACTGGAATTTTAGCCATTTTTTGACGTGAAATTGTAAACATGTGGCCATGGATTTTGAAAATTCTAGAGAGAATTTTAAAAGCTTCAACAGAATTTCAACAATTTTGAGAGGGATTTGAAAAGTTTCAATGGGAATGGGAAGAATTGGGACAAAAATTGGAAAATTTTTAAGGGACTTTGAAAAAATTGCAACTGGAATTTTAGCCATTTTTTGACGTGAAATTGTAAACATGTTGAAGTGGATTTTAAAAATTCTAGAGAGAATTTTAAAAGCTTCAACAGAATTTCAACAATTTTGAGAGGGATTTGAAAAGTTTCAATGGGAATGGGAAGAATTGGGACAAAAATTGGAAAATTTTGAAGGGACTTTGAAAAAATTGCAACTGGAATTTTAGCCATTTTTTGACGTGAAATTGTAAACATGTGGACATGGATTTTGAAAATTCTAGAGAGAATTTTAAAAGCTTCAACAGAATTTCAACAATTTTGAGAGGGATTTGAAAAGTTTCAATGGGAATGGGAAGAATTGGGACAAAAATTGGAAAATTTTTCAGGGACTTTGAAAAAATTTCAACTGGAATTTTAGCCTTTTTTTATGTGAAATTGTAAACATGTGGCCATGGATTTTGAAAATTCTAGAGAGAATTTTAAAAGCTTCAACAGAATTTCCACAATTTTGAGAGGGATTTGAAAAGTTTCAATGGGAATGGGAAGAATTGGGACAAAAATTGGAAAATTTTTAAGGGACTTTGAAAAAATTGCAACTGGAATTTTAGCCATTTTTTGACGTGAAATTGTAAACATGTGGCCATGGATTTTGAAAATTCTAGAGAGAATTTTAAAAGCTTCAAGAGAATTTCAACAATTTTGAGAGGGATTTGAAAAGTTTCAATGGGAATGGGAAGAATTGGGACAAAAATTGGAAAATTTTGAAGGGACTTTGAAAAAATTTCAACTGGAATTTTAGCCATTTTTTGACGTGAAATTGTAAACATGTGGCCATGGATTTTGAAAATTCTAGAGAGAATTTTAAAAGCTTCAACAGAATTTCAACAATTTTGAGAGGGATTTGAAAAGTTTCAATGGGAATGGAAGAATTGGGACAAAAATTGGAAAATTTTTAAGGGACTTTGAAAAAATTTCAACTGGAATTTTAGCCATTTTTTGACGTGAAATTGTAAACATGTGGACATGGATTTTGAAAATTCTAGAGAGAATTTTAAAAGCTTCAACAGAATTTCAACAATTTTGAGAGGGATTTGAAAAGTTTCAATGGGAATGGGAAGAATTGGGGCAAAAATTGGAAAATTTTTAAGGGACTTTGAAAAAATTTCAACTGGAATTTTAGCCATTTTTTGACGTGAAATTGTAAACATGTGGACATGGATTTTGAAAATTCTAGAGAGAATTTTAAAAGCTTCAAGAGAATTTCAACAATTTTGAGAGGGATTTGAAAAGTTTCAATGGGAATGGGAAGAATTGGGACAAAAATTGGAAAATTTTTAAGGGACTTTGAAAAAATTTCAACTGGAATTTTAGCCATTTTTTGACGTGAAATTGTAAACATGTGGCCATGGATTTTGAAAATTCTAGAGAGAATTTTAAAAGCTTCAACAGAATTTCAACAATTTTGAGAGGGATTTGAAAAGTTTCAATGGGAATGGGAAGAATTGGGACAAAAATTGGAAAATTTTTAAGGGACTTTGAAAAAATTTCAACTGGAATTTTAGCCATTTTTTGACGTGAAATTGTAAACATGTGGACATGGATTTTGACAATTCTAGAGAGAATTTTAAAAGCTTCAAGAGAATTTCCACAATTTTGAGAGGGATTTGAAAAGTTTCAATGGGAATGGGAAGAATTGGGACAAAAATTGGAAAATTTTTAAGGGGCTTTGAAAAAATTTCAACTGGAATTTTAGCCATTTTTTGACGTGAAATTGTAAACATGTGGCCATGGATTTTGAAAATTCTAGAGAGAATTTTAAAAGCTTCAACAGAATTTCCACAATTTTGAGAGGGATTTGAAAAGTTTCAATGGGAATGGGAAGAATTGGGACAAAAATTGGAAAATTTTGAAGGGACTTTGAAAAAATTGCAACTGGAATTTTAGCCATTTTTTGACGTGAAATTGTAAACATGATGAAGTGGATTTTGAAAATTCTAGAGAGAATTTTAAAAGCTTCAACAGAATTTCAACAATTTTGGGAGGGATTTGAAAAGTTTCAATGGGAATGGGAAGAATTGGGACAAAAAATGGAAATTTTTTAAGGGACTTTGAAAAAATTTCAACTGGAATTTTAGCCATTTTTTGACGTGAAATTGTAAACATGTGGCCATGGATTTTGAAAATTCTAGAGAGAATTTTAAAAGCTTCAAGAGAATTTCCACAATTTTGAGAGGGATTTGAAAAGTTTCAATGGGAATGGGAAGAATTGGGACAAAAATTGGAAAATTTTTAAGGGACTTTGAAAAAATTTCAACTGGAATTTTAGCCATTTTTTGACGTGAAATTGTAAACATGTGGACATGGATTTTGAAAATTCTAGAGAGAATTTTAAAAGCTTCAACAGAATTTCAACAATTTTGAGAGGGATTTGAAAAGTTTCAATGGGAATGGGAAGAATTGGGACAAAAATTGGAAAATTTTTAAGGGACTTTGAAAACATTTCAACTGGAATTTTAGCCATTTTTTGACGTGAAATTGTAAACATGTGGACATGGATTTTGAAAATTCTAGAGAGAATTTTAAAAGCTTCAAGAGAATTTCAACAATTTTGAGAGGGATTTGAAAAGTTTCAATGGGAATGGGAAGAATTGGGGCAAAAATTGGAAAATTTTTAAGGGACTTTGAAAAAATTTCAACTGGAATTTTAGCCATTTTTTGACGTGAAATTGTAAACATGTGGCCATGGATTTTGAAAATTCTAGAGAGAATTTTAAAAGCTTCAACAGAATTTCCACAATTTTGAGAGGGATTTGAAAAGTTTCAATGGGAATGGGAAGAATTGGGACAAAAATTGGAAATTTTTTAAGGGACTTTGAAAAAATTTCAACTGGAATTTTAGCCATTTTTTTATGTGAAATTGTAAACATGTGGCCATGGATTTTGAAAATTCTAGAGAGAATTTTAAAAGCTTCAACAGAATTTCAACAATTTTGAGAGGGATTTGAAAAGTTTCAATGGGAATGGGAAGAATTGGGACAAAAATTGGAAAATTTTTAAGGGACTTTGAAAAAATTTCAACTGGAATTTTAGCCATTTTTTGACGTGAAATTGTAAACATGATGAAGTGGATTTTGAAAATTCTAGAGAGAATTTTAAAAGCTTCAAGAGAATTTCAACAATTTTGAGAGGGATTTGAAAAGTTTCAATGGGAATGGGAAGAATTGGGACAAAAATTGGAAAATTTTTCAGGGACTTTGAAAAAATTTCAACTGGAATTTTAGCCATTTTTTGACGTGAAATTGTAAACATGTGGCCATGGATTTTGAAAATTCTAGAGAGAATTTTAAAAGCTTCAACAGAATTTCAACAATTTTGAGAGGGATTTGAAAAGTTTCAATGGGAATGGGAAGAATTGGGACAAAAATTGGAAAATTTTTCAGGGACTTTGAAAAAATTGCAACTGGAATTTTAGCCATTTTTTGACGTGAAATTGTAAACATGTGGACATGGATTTTGAAAATTCTAGAGAGAATTTTAAAAGCTTCAAGAGAATTTCAACAATTTTGAGAGGGATTTGAAAAGTTTCAATGGGAATGGGAAGAATTGGGACAAAAATTGGAAAATTTTTAAGGGACTTTGAAAAAATTTCAACTGGAATTTTAGCCTTTTTTTGACGTGAAATTGTAAACATGTGGACATGGATTTTGAAAATTCTAGAGAGAATTTTAAAAGCTTCAACAGAATTTCCACAATTTTGAGAGGGATTTGAAAAGTTTCAATGGGAATGGGAAGAATTGGGACAAAAATTGGAAAATTTTGAAGGGACTTTGACAAAATTTCAACTGGAATTTTAGCAATTTTGACGTGAAATTGTAAACATGTGGACATGGATTTTGAAAATTCTAGAGAGAATTTTAAAAGCTTCAAGAGAATTTCAACAATTTTGAGAGGGATTTGAAAAGTTTCAATGGGAATGGGAAGAATTGGGACAAAAATTGGAAAATTTTTAAGGGACTTTGAAAAAATTTCAACTGGAATTTTAGCCATTTTTTGACGTGAAATTGTAAACATGTAGACATGGATTTTGAAAATTCTAGAGAGAATTTTAAAAGCTTCAACAGAATTTCCACAATTTTGAGAGGGATTTGAAAAGTTTCAATGGGAATGGGAAGAATTGGGACAAAAATTGGAAAATTTTTAAGGGACTTTGAAAAAATTTCAACTGGAATTTTAGCAATTTTTTGACGTGAAATTGTAAACATGTGGACATGGCTTTTGAAAATTCTAGAGAGAATTTTAAAAGCTTCAAGAGAATTTCAACAATTTTGAGAGGGATTTGAAAAGTTTCAATGGGAATGGGAAGAATTGGGACAAAAATTGGAAAATTTTTCAGGGACTTTGAAAAAATTTCAACTGGAATTTTAGCCATTTTTTGACGTGAAATTGTAAACATGTGGACATGGATTTTGAAAATTCTAGAGAGAATTTTAAAAGCTTCAACAGAATTTCCACAATTTTGAGAGGGATTTGCAAAGTTTCAATGGGAATGGGAAGAATTGGGACAAAAATTGGAAAATTTTTAAGGGACTTTGAAAAAATTTCAGCTGGAATTTTAGCCATTTTTTGACGTGAAATTGTAAACATGGACATGGATTTTGAAAATTCGAAAGAGAATTTTAAAAGCTTCAAGAGAATTTCAACAATTTTGAGAGGGATTTGAAAAGTTTCAATGGGAATGGGAAGAATTGGGACAAAAATTGGAAAATTTTTAAGGGACTTTGAAAAAATTTCAACTGGAATTTTAGCCATTTTTTGACGTGAAATTGTAAACATGATGAAGTGGATTTTGAAAATTCTAGAGAGAATTTTAAAAGCTTCAACAGAATTTCAACAATTTTGGGAGGGATTTGAAAAGTTTCAATGGGAATGGGAAGAATTGGGACAAAAATTGGAAATTTTTTAAGGGACTTTGAAAAAATTTCAACTGGAATTTTAGCCATTTTTTGACGTGAAATTGTAAACATGTGGACATGGATTTTGAAAATTCTAGAGAGAATTTTAAAAGCTTCAAGAGAATTTCAACAATTTTGAGAGGGATTTGAAAAGTTTCAATGGGAATGGGAAGAATTGGGACAAAAATTGGAAAATTTTTCAGGGACTTTGAAAAAATTTCAACTGGAATTTTAGCCATTTTTTGACGTGAAATTGTAAACATGATGAAGTGGATTTTGAAAATTCTAGAGAGAATTTTAAAAGCTTCAAGAGAATTTCAACAATTTTGAGAGGGATTTGAAAAGTTTCAATGGGAATGGGAAGAATTGGGACAAAAATTGGAAAATTTTTAAGGGACTTTGAA
Organism: Streptopelia decaocto; assembly: GCF_964273445.1. Classification (NCBI taxonomy): domain Eukaryota; kingdom Metazoa; phylum Chordata; class Aves; order Columbiformes; family Columbidae; genus Streptopelia; species Streptopelia decaocto. The sequence goes on along the minus strand of NW_028116520.1, from coordinate 12,980 downwards.
AAAATTTCAACTGGAATTTTAGCCATTTTTTGACGTGAAATTGTAAACATGTGGACATGGATTTTGAAAATTCTAGAGAGAATTTTAAAAGCTTCAACAGAATTTCCACAATTTTGAGAGGGATTTGAAAAGTTTCAATGGGAATGGGAAGAATTGGGACAAAAATTGGAAAATTTTTAAGGGACTTTGAAAAAATTTCAACTGGAATTTTAGCAATTTTGACGTGAAATTGTAAACATGTGGCCATGGATTTTGAAAATTCTAGAGAGAATTTCAAAAGCTTCAACAGAATTTCAACAATTTTGAGAGGGATTTGAAAAGTTTCAATGGGAATGGGAAGAATTGGGACAAAAATTGGAAAATTTTTCAGGGACTTTGAAAAAATTTCAACTGGAATTTTAGCCATTTTTTGACGTGAAATTGTAAACATGTTGAAGTGGATTTTGAAAATTCTAGAGAGAATTTTAAAAGCTTCAAGAGAATTTCAACAATTTTGAGAGGGATTTGAAAAGTTTCAATGGGAATGGGAAGAATTGGGACAAAAATTGGAAAATTTTGAAGGGACTTTGAAAAAATTTCAACTGGAATTATAGCCATTTTTTGACGTGAAATTGTAAACATGTGGCCATGGATTTTGAAAATTCTAGAGAGAATTTTAAAAGCTTCAACAGAATTTCAACAATTTTGAGAGGGATTTGAAAAGTCTCAATGGGAATGGGAAGAATTGGGACAAAAATTGGAAAATTTTTAAGGGACTTTGAAAAAATTTCAACTGGAATTTTAGCCTTTTTTTATGTGAAATTGTAAACATGTGGACATGGATTTTGAAAATTCTAGAGAGAATTTTAAAAGCTTCAAGAGAATTTCAACAATTTTGAGAGGGATTTGAAAAGTTTCAATGGGAATGGGAAGAATTGGGACAAAAATTGGAAAATTTTTAAGGGACTTTGAAAAAATTTCAACTGGAATTTTAGCCATTTTTTGACGTGAAATTGTAAACATGTTGAAGTGGATTTTGAAAATTCTAGAGAGAATTTTAAAAGCTTCAAGAGAATTTCAACAATTTTGAGAGGGATTTGAAAAGTTTCAATGGGAATGGGAAGAATTGGGACAAAAATTGGAAAATTTTTAAGGGACTTTGAAAAAATTTCAGCTGGAATTTTAGCCATTTTTTGACGTGAAATTATAAACGTGGACATGGATTTTGAAAATTCTAGAGAGAATTTTAAAAGCTTCAACAGAATTTCAACAATTTTGAGAGGGATTTGAAAAGTTTCAATGGGAATGGGAAGAATTGGGACAAAAATTGGAAAATTTTTAAGGGACTTTGAAAAAATTTCAACTGGAATTTTAGCCATTTTTTGACGTGAAATTGTAAACATGATGAAGTGGATTTTGAAAATTCTAGAGAGAATTTTAAAAGCTTCAAGAGAATTTCAACAATTTTGAGAGGGATTTGAAAAGTTTCAATGGGAATGGGAAGAATTGGGACAAAAATTGGAAAATTTTTAAGGGACTTTGAAAAAATTTCAACTGGAATTTTAGCCATTTTTTGACGTGAAATTGTAAACATGTGGCCATGGATTTTGAAAATTCTAGAGAGAATTTTAAAAGCTTCAACAGAATTTCAACAATTTTGAGAGGGATTTGAAAAGTTTCAATGGGAATGGGAAGAATTGGGACAAAAATTGGAAAATTTTTAAGGGACTTTGACAAAATTTCAACTGGAATTTTAGCCATTTTTTGACGTGAAATTGTAAACATGATGAAGTGGATTTTGAAAATTCTAGAGAGAATTTTAAAAGCTTCAACAGAATTTCAACAATTTTGGGAGGGATTTGAAAAGTTTCAATGGGAATGGGAAGAATTGGGACAAAAATTGGAAATTTTTTAAGGGACTTTGAAAAAATTTCAACTGGAATTTTAGCCATTTTTTGACGTGAAATTGTAAACATGTGGACATGGATTTTGAAAATTCTAGAGAGAATTTTAAAAGCTTCAAGAGAATTTCAACAATTTTGAGAGGGATTTGAAAAGTTTCAATGGGAATGGGAAGAATTGGGACAAAAATTGGAAAATTTTTCAGGGACTTTGAAAAAATTTCAACTGGAATTTTAGCCATTTTTTGACGTGAAATTGTAAACATGATGAAGTGGATTTTGAAAATTCTAGAGAGAATTTTAAAAGCTTCAAGAGAATTTCAACAATTTTGAGAGGGATTTGAAAAGTTTCAATGGGAATGGGAAGAATTGGGACAAAAATTGGAAAATTTTTAAGGGACTTTGAAAAAATTTCAACTGGAATTTTAGCCATTTTTTGACGTGAAATTGTAAACATGTGGACATGGATTTTGAAAATTCTAGAGAGAATTTTAAAAGCTTCAACAGAATTTCCACAATTTTGAGAGGGATTTGAAAAGTTTCAATGGGAATGGGAAGAATTGGGACAAAAATTGGAAAATTTTTAAGGGACTTTGAAAAAATTTCAACTGGAATTTTAGCAATTTTGACGTGAAATTGTAAACATGTGGCCATGGATTTTGAAAATTCTAGAGAGAATTTTAAAAGCTTCAACAGAATTTCAACAATTTTGAGAGGGATTTGAAAAGTTTCAATGGGAATGGGAAGAATTGGGACAAAAATTGGAAAATTTTTCAGGGACTTTGAAAAAATTTCAACTGGAATTTTAGCCATTTTTTGACGTGAAATTGTAAACATGTTGAAGTGGATTTTGAAAATTCTAGAGAGAATTTTAAAAGCTTCAAGAGAATTTCAACAATTTTGAGAGGGATTTGAAAAGTTTCAATGGGAATGGGAAGAATTGGGACAAAAATTGGAAAATTTTGAAGGGACTTTGAAAAAATTTCAACTGGAATTATAGCCATTTTTTGACGTGAAATTGTAAACATGTGGCCATGGATTTTGAAAATTCTAGAGAGAATTTTAAAAGCTTCAACAGAATTTCAACAATTTTGAGAGGGATTTGAAAAGTTTCAATGGGAATGGGAAGAATTGGGACAAAAATTGGAAAATTTTTAAGGGACTTTGAAAAAATTTCAACTGGAATTTTAGCCATTTTTTGACGTGAAATTGTAAACATGTAGACATGGATTTTGAAAATTCTAGAGAGAATTTTAAAAGCTTCAACAGAATTTCCACAATTTTGAGAGGGATTTGAAAAGTTTCAATGGGAATGGGAAGAATTGGGACAAAAATTGGAAAATTTTTAAGGGACTTTGAAAAAATTTCAACTGGAATTTTAGCAATTTTTTGACGTGAAATTGTAAACATGTGGACATGGCTTTTGAAAATTCTAGAGAGAATTTTAAAAGCTTCAAGAGAATTTCAACAATTTTGAGAGGGATTTGAAAAGTTTCAATGGGAATGGGAAGAATTGGGACAAAAATTGGAAAATTTTTCAGGGACTTTGAAAAAATTTCAACTGGAATTTTAGCCATTTTTTGACGTGAAATTGTAAACATGTGGACATGGATTTTGAAAATTCTAGAGAGAATTTTAAAAGCTTCAACAGAATTTCCACAATTTTGAGAGGGATTTGAAAAGTTTCAATGGGAATGGGAAGAATTGGGACAAAAATTGGAAAATTTTTAAGGGACTTTGAAAAAATTTCAGCTGGAATTTTAGCCATTTTTTGACGTGAAATTGTAAACATGGACATGGATTTTGAAAATTCGAAAGAGAATTTTAAAAGCTTCAAGAGAATTTCAACAATTTTGAGAGGGATTTGAAAAGTTTCAATGGGAATGGGAAGAATTGGGACAAAAATTGGAAAATTTTTAAGGGACTTTGAAAAAATTTCAACTGGAATTTTAGCCATTTTTTGACGTGAAATTGTAAACATGATGAAGTGGATTTTGAAAATTCTAGAGAGAATTTTAAAAGCTTCAACAGAATTTCAACAATTTTGGGAGGGATTTGAAAAGTTTCAATGGGAATGGGAAGAATTGGGACAAAAATTGGAAATTTTTTAAGGGACTTTGAAAAAATTTCAACTGGAATTTTAGCCATTTTTTGACGTGAAATTGTAAACATGTGGACATGGATTTTGAAAATTCTAGAGAGAATTTTAAAAGCTTCAAGAGAATTTCAACAATTTTGAGAGGGATTTGAAAAGTTTCAATGGGAATGGGAAGAATTGGGACAAAAATTGGAAAATTTTTCAGGGACTTTGAAAAAATTTCAACTGGAATTTTAGCCATTTTTTGACGTGAAATTGTAAACATGATGAAGTGGATTTTGAAAATTCTAGAGAGAATTTTAAAAGCTTCAAGAGAATTTCAACAATTTTGAGAGGGATTTGAAAAGTTTCAATGGGAATGGGAAGAATTGGGACAAAAATTGGAAAATTTTTAAGGGACTTTGAAAAAATTTCAACTGGAATTTTAGCCATTTTTTGACGTGAAATTGTAAACATGTGGACATGGATTTTGAAAATTCTAGAGAGAATTTTAAAAGCTTCAACAGAATTTCCACAATTTTGAGAGGGATTTGAAAAGTTTCAATGGGAATGGGAAGAATTGGGACAAAAATTGGAAAATTTTTAAGGGACTTTGAAAAAATTTCAACTGGAATTTTAGCAATTTTGACGTGAAATTGTAAACATGTGGCCATGGATTTTGAAAATTCTAGAGAGAATTTTAAAAGCTTCAACAGAATTTCAACAATTTTGAGAGGGATTTGAAAAGTTTCAATGGGAATGGGAAGAATTGGGACAAAAATTGGAAAATTTTTCAGGGACTTTGAAAAAATTTCAACTGGAATTTTAGCCATTTTTTGACGTGAAATTGTAAACATGTTGAAGTGGATTTTGAAAATTCTAGAGAGAATTTTAAAAGCTTCAAGAGAATTTCAACAATTTTGAGAGGGATTTGAAAAGTTTCAATGGGAATGGGAAGAATTGGGACAAAAATTGGAAAATTTTGAAGGGACTTTGAAAAAATTTCAACTGGAATTATAGCCATTTTTTGACGTGAAATTGTAAACATGTGGCCATGGATTTTGAAAATTCTAGAGAGAATTTTAAAAGCTTCAACAGAATTTCAACAATTTTGAGAGGGATTTGAAAAGTCTCAATGGGAATGGGAAGAATTGGGACAAAAATTGGAAAATTTTTAAGGGACTTTGAAAAAATTTCAACTGGAATTTTAGCCTTTTTTTATGTGAAATTGTAAACATGTGGACATGGATTTTGAAAATTCTAGAGAGAATTTTAAAAGCTTCAAGAGAATTTCAACAATTTTGAGAGGGATTTGAAAAGTTTCAATGGGAATGGGAAGAATTGGGACAAAAATTGGAAAATTTTTAAGGGACTTTGAAAAAATTGCAACTGGAATTTTAGCAATTTTTTGACGTGAAATTGTAAACATGTGGCCATGGATTTTGAAAATTCTAGAGAGAATTTTAAAAGCTTCAAGAGAATTTCAACAATTTTGAGAGGGATTTGAAAAGTTTCAATGGGAATGGGAAGAATTGGGACAAAAATTGGAAAATTTTTAAGGGACTTTGAAAAAATTTCAGCTGGAATTTTAGCCATTTTTTGACGTGAAATTATAAACGTGGACATGGATTTTGAAAATTCTAGAGAGAATTTTAAAAGCTTCAACAGAATTTCAACAATTTTGAGAGGGATTTGAAAAGTTTCAATGGGAATGGGAAGAATTGGGACAAAAATTGGAAAATTTTTAAGGGACTTTGAAAAAATTTCAACTGGAATTTTAGCCATTTTTTGACGTGAAATTGTAAACATGATGAAGTGGATTTTGAAAATTCTAGAGAGAATTTTAAAAGCTTCAAGAGAATTTCAACAATTTTGAGAGGGATTTGAAAAGTTTCAATGGGAATGGGAAGAATTGGGACAAAAATTGGAAAATTTTTAAGGGACTTTGAAAAAATTTCAACTGGAATTTTAGCCATTTTTTGACGTGAAATTGTAAACATGTGGCCATGGATTTTGAAAATTCTAGAGAGAATTTTAAAAGCTTCAACAGAATTTCAACAATTTTGAGAGGGATTTGAAAAGTTTCAATGGGAATGGGAAGAATTGGGACAAAAATTGGAAAATTTTTAAGGGACTTTGACAAAATTTCAACTGGAATTTTAGCCATTTTTTGACGTGAAATTGTAAACATGATGAAGTGGATTTTGAAAATTCTAGAGAGAATTTTAAAAGCTTCAACAGAATTTCAACAATTTTGGGAGGGATTTGAAAAGTTTCAATGGGAATGGGAAGAATTGGGACAAAAATTGGAAATTTTTTAAGGGACTTTGAAAAAATTTCAACTGGAATTTTAGCCATTTTTTGACGTGAAATTGTAAACATGTGGACATGGATTTTGAAAATTCTAGAGAGAATTTTAAAAGCTTCAAGAGAATTTCAACAATTTTGAGAGGGATTTGAAAAGTTTCAATGGGAATGGGAAGAATTGGGACAAAAATTGGAAAATTTTTCAGGGACTTTGAAAAAATTTCAACTGGAATTTTAGCCATTTTTTGACGTGAAATTGTAAACATGATGAAGTGGATTTTGAAAATTCTAGAGAGAATTTTAAAAGCTTCAAGAGAATTTCAACAATTTTGAGAGGGATTTGAAAAGTTTCAATGGGAATGGGAAGAATTGGGACAAAAATTGGAAAATTTTTAAGGGACTTTGAAAAAATTTCAACTGGAATTTTAGCCATTTTTTGACGTGAAATTGTAAACATGTGGACATGGATTTTGAAAATTCTAGAGAGAATTTTAAAAGCTTCAACAGAATTTCCACAATTTTGAGAGGGATTTGAAAAGTTTCAATGGGAATGGGAAGAATTGGGACAAAAATTGGAAAATTTTTAAGGGACTTTGAAAAAATTTCAACTGGAATTTTAGCAATTTTGACGTGAAATTGTAAACATGTGGCCATGGATTTTGAAAATTCTAGAGAGAATTTTAAAAGCTTCAACAGAATTTCAACAATTTTGAGAGGGATTTGAAAAGTTTCAATGGGAATGGGAAGAATTGGGACAAAAATTGGAAAATTTTTCAGGGACTTTGAAAAAATTTCAACTGGAATTTTAGCCATTTTTTGACGTGAAATTGTAAACATGTTGAAGTGGATTTTGAAAATTCTAGAGAGAATTTTAAAAGCTTCAAGAGAATTTCAACAATTTTGAGAGGGATTTGAAAAGTTTCAATGGGAATGGGAAGAATTGGGACAAAAATTGGAAAATTTTGAAGGGACTTTGAAAAAATTTCAACTGGAATTATAGCCATTTTTTGACGTGAAATTGTAAACATGTGGCCATGGATTTTGAAAATTCTAGAGAGAATTTTAAAAGCTTCAACAGAATTTCAACAATTTTGAGAGGGATTTGAAAAGTCTCAATGGGAATGGGAAGAATTGGGACAAAAATTGGAAAATTTTTAAGGGACTTTGAAAAAATTTCAGCTGGAATTTTAGCCTTTTTTTATGTGAAATTGTAAACATGTGGACATGGATTTTGAAAATTCTAGAGAGAATTTTAAAAGCTTCAAGAGAATTTCAACAATTTTGAGAGGGATTTGAAAAGTTTCAATGGGAATGGGAAGAATTGGGACAAAAATTGGAAAATTTTTAAGGGACTTTGAAAAAATTGCAACTGGAATTTTAGCAATTTTTTGACGTGAAATTGTAAACATGTGGCCATGGATTTTGAAAATTCTAGAGAGAATTTTAAAAGCTTCAAGAGAATTTCAACAATTTTGAGAGGGATTTGAAAAGTTTCAATGGGAATGGGAAGAATTGGGACAAAAATTGGAAAATTTTTAAGGGACTTTGAAAAAATTTCAGCTGGAATTTTAGCCATTTTTTGACGTGAAATTATAAACGTGGACATGGATTTTGAAAATTCTAGAGAGAATTTTAAAAGCTTCAACAGAATTTCAACAATTTTGAGAGGGATTTGAAAAGTTTCAATGGGAATGGGAAGAATTGGGACAAAAATTGGAAAATTTTTAAGGGACTTTGAAAAAATTTCAACTGGAATTTTAGCCATTTTTTGACGTGAAATTGTAAACATGATGAAGTGGATTTTGAAAATTCTAGAGAGAATTTTAAAAGCTTCAACAGAATTTCAACAATTTTGAGAGGGATTTGAAAAGTTTCAATGGGAATGGGAAGAATTGGGACAAAAATTGGAAAATTTTTAAGGGACTTTGAAAAAATTTCAACTGGAATTTTAGCCATTTTTTGACGTGAAATTGTAAACATGTGGCCATGGATTTTGAAAATTCTAGAGAGAATTTTAAAAGCTTCAACAGAATTTCAACAATTTTGAGAGGGATTTGAAAAGTTTCAATGGGAATGGGAAGAATTGGGACAAAAATTGGAAAATTTTTAAGGGACTTTGACAAAATTTCAACTGGAATTTTAGCCATTTTTTGACGTGAAATTGTAAACATGATGAAGTGGATTTTGAAAATTCTAGAGAGAATTTTAAAAGCTTCAACAGAATTTCAACAATTTTGAGAGGGATTTGAAAAGTTTCAATGGGAATGGGAAGAATTGGGACAAAAATTGGAAAATTTTTAAGGGACTTTGAAAAAATTGCAACTGGAATTTTAGCCATTTTTTGACGTGAAATTGTAAACATGTGGACATGGATTTTGAAAATTCTAGAGAGAATTTTAAAAGCTTCAAGAGAATTTCAACAATTTTGAGAGGGATTTGAAAAGTTTCAATGGGAATGGGAAGAATTGGGACAAAAATTGGAAAATTTTTAAGGGACTTTGAAAAAATTTCAACTGGAATTTTAGCCATTTTTTGACGTGAAATTGTAAACATGTGGCCATGGATTTTGAAAATTCTAGAGAGAATTTTAAAAGCTTCAAGAGAATTTCCACAATTTTGAGAGGGATTTGAAAAGTTTCAATGGGAATGGGAAGAATTGGGACAAAAATTGGAAAATTTTTAAGGGACTTTGAAAAAATTGCAACTGGAATTTTAGCCATTTTTTGACGTGAAATTGTAAACATGTGGACATGGATTTTGAAAATTCTAGAGAGAATTTTAAAAGCTTCAACAGAATTTCCACAATTTTGAGAGGGACTTGAAAAGTTTCAATGGGAATGGGAAGAATTGGGACAAAAATTGGAAAATTTTTCAGGGACTTTGAAAAAATTTCAACTGGAATTTTAGCAATTTTTTGACGTGAAATTGTAAACATGTGGACATGGATTTTGAAAATTCTAGAGAGAATTTTAAAAGCTTCAACAGAATTTCAACAATTTTGAGAGGGATTTGAAAAGTTTCAATGGGAATGGGAAGAATTGGGACAAAAATTGGAAAATTTTGAAGGGACTTTGACAAAATTTCAACTGGAATTTTAGCCATTTTTTGACGTGAAATTGTAAACATGTGGACATGGATTTTGAAAATTCTAGAGAGAATTTTAAAAGCTTCAAGAGAATTTCAACAATTTTGAGAGGGATTTGAAAAGTTTCAATGGGAATGGGAAGAATTGGGACAAAAATTGGAAAATTTTTAAGGGACTTTGAAAAAATTTCAGCTGGAATTTTAGCCATTTTTTGACGTGAAATTATAAACGTGGACATGGATTTTGAAAATTCTAGAGAGAATTTTAAAAGCTTCAACAGAATTTCAACAATTTTGAGAGGGATTTGAAAAGTTTCAATGGGAATGGGAAGAATTGGGACAAAAATTGGAAAATTTTTAAGGGACTTTGAAAAAATTTCAACTGGAATTTTAGCCATTTTTTGACGTGAAATTGTAAACATGATGAAGTGGATTTTGAAAATTCTAGAGAGAATTTTAAAAGCTTCAACAGAATTTCAACAATTTTGAGAGGGATTTGAAAAGTTTCAATGGGAATGGGAAGAATTGGGACAAAAATTGGAAAATTTTTAAGGGACTTTGAAAAAATTTCAACTGGAATTTTAGCCATTTTTTGACGTGAAATTGTAAACATGTGGCCATGGATTTTGAAAATTCTAGAGAGAATTTTAAAAGCTTCAACAGAATTTCAACAATTTTGAGAGGGATTTGAAAAGTTTCAATGGGAATGGGAAGAATTGGGACGAAAATTGGAAAATTTTTAAGGGACTTTGAAAAAATTGCAACTGGAATTTTAGCCATTTTTTGACGTGAAATTGTAAACATGATGAAGTGGATTTTGAAAATTCTAGAGAGAATTTTAAAAGCTTCAACAGAATTTCAACAATTTTGAGAGGGATTTGAAAAGTTTCAATGGGAATGGGAAGAATTGGGACAAAAATTGGAAAATTTTTAAGGGACTTTGAAAAAATTGCAACTGGAATTTTAGCCATTTTTTGACGTGAAATTGTAAACATGTGGACATGGATTTTGAAAATTCTAGAGAGAATTTTAAAAGCTTCAAGAGAATTTCAACAATTTTGAGAGGGATTTGAAAAGTTTCAATGGGAATGGGAAGAATTGGGACAAAAATTGGAAAATTTTTAAGGGACTTTGAAAAAATTTCAACTGGAATTTTAGCCATTTTTTGACGTGAAATTGTAAACATGTGGCCATGGATTTTGAAAATTCTAGAGAGAATTTTAAAAGCTTCAACAGAATTTCAACAATTTTGAGAGGGATTTGAAAAGTTTCAATGGGAATGGGAAGAATTGGGACAAAAATTGGAAAATTTTTAAGGGACTTTGAAAAAATTGCAACTGGAATTTTAGCCATTTTTTGACGTGAAATTGTAAACATGTGGACATGGATTTTGAAAATTCTAGAGAGAATTTTAAAAGCTTCAAGAGAATTTCAACAATTTTGAGAGGGATTTGAAAAGTTTCAATGGGAATGGGAAGAATTGGGACAAAAATTGGAAAATTTTTTGAGGGACTTTGAAAAAATTTCAACTGGAATTTTAGCCATTTTTTGACGTGAAATTGTAAACATGTGGACATGGATTTTGAAAATTCTAGAGAGAATTTTAAAAGCTTCAAGAGAATTTCAACAATTTGGAGAGGGATTTGAAAAGTTTCAATGGGAATGGGAAGAATTGGGACAAAAATTGGAAAACTTTTAAGGGACTTTGAAAAAATTTCAACTGGAATTTTAGCCATTTTTTGACGTGAAATTGTAAACATGTGGCCATGGATTTTGAAAATTCTAGAGAGAATTTTAAAAGCTTCAAGAGAATTTCAACAATTTTGAGAGGGATTTGAAAAGTTTCAATGGGAATGGGAAGAATTGGGACAAAAATTGGAAAATTTTTAAGGGACTTTGAAAAAATTTCAACTGGAATTTTAGCCATTTTTTGACGTGAAATTGTAAACATGTGGACATGGATTTTGAAAATTCTAGAGAGAATTTTAAAAACTTCAAGAGAATTTCAACAATTTGGAGAGGGATTTGAAAAGTTTCAATGGGAATGGGAAGAATTGGGACAAAAATTGGAAAATTTTTAAGGGACTTTGAAAAAATTTCAACTGGAATTTTAGCCATTTTTTGACGTGAAATTGTAAACATGTGGCCATGGATTTTGAAAATTCTAGAGAGAATTTTAAAAGCTTCAAGAGAATTTCAACAATTTTGAGAGGGATTTGAAAAGTTTCAATGGGAATGGGAAGAATTGGGACAAAAATTGGAAAACTTTTAAGGGACTTTGAAAAAATTTCAACTGGAATTTTAGCCATTTTTTGACGTGAAATTGTAAACATGTGGACATGGATTTTGAAAATTCTAGAGAGAATTTTAAAAGCTTCAACAGAATTTCAACAATTTTGTGAGGGATTTGAAAAGTTTCAATGGGAATGGGAAGAATTGGGACAAAAATTGGAAAATTTTTAAGGGACTTTGAAAAAATTTCAACTGGAATTTTAGCCATTTTTTGACGTGAAATTGTAAACATGTGGACATGGATTTTGAAAATTCTAGAGAGAATTTTAAAAGCTTCAAGAGAATTTCAACAATTTTGAGAGGGATTTGAAAAGTTTCAATGGGAATGGGAAGAATTGGGACAAAAATTGGAAAATTTTTAAGGGACTTTGAAAAAATTTCAACTGGAATTTTAGCCATTTTTTTATGTGAAATTGTAAACATGTGGCCATGGATTTTGAAAATTCTAGAGAGAATTTTAAAAGCTTCAAGAGAATTTCAACAATTTTGAGAGGGATTTGAAAAGTTTCAATGGGAATGGGAAGAATTGGGACAAAAATTGGAAAATTTTTAAGGGACTTTGAAAAAATTTCAACTGGAATTTTAGCCATTTTTTGACGTGAAATTGTAAACATGTGGCCATGGATTTTGAAAATTCTAGAGAGAATTTTAAAAGCTTCAAGAGAATTTCAACAATTTTGAGAGGGATTTGAAAAGTTTCAATGGGAATGGGAAGAATTGGGACAAAAATTGGAAAACTTTTAAGGGACTTTGAAAAAATTTCAACTGGAATTTTAGCCATTTTTTGACGTGAAATTGTAAACATGTGGCCATGGATTTTGAAAATTCTAGAGAGAATTTTAAAAGCTTCAAGAGAATTTCAACAATTTTGAGAGGGATTTGAAAAGTTTCAATGGGAATGGGAAGAATTGGGACAAAAATTGGAAAACTTTTAAGGGACTTTGAAAAAATTTCAACTGGAATTTTAGCCATTTTTTGACGTGAAATTGTAAACATGTGGCCATGGATTTTGAAAATTCTAGAGAGAATTTTAAAAGCTTCAAGAGAATTTCAACAATTTTGAGAGGGATTTGAAAAGTTTCAATGGGAATGGGAAGAATTGGGACAAAAATTGGAAAATTTTTAAGGGACTTTGAAAAAATTTCAACTGGAATTTTAGCCATTTTTTGACGTGAAATTGTAAACATGTGGCCATGGATTTTGAAAATTCTAGAGAGAATTTTAAAAGCTTCAACAGAATTTCAACAATTTGGAGAGGGATTTGAAAAGTTTCAATGGGAATGGGAAGAATTGGGACAAAAATTGGAAAATTTTTAAGGGACTTTGAAAAAATTTCAACT